>NC_056743.1:842613381-842913381 GCF_019279795.1 Protopterus annectens
CAAAAACAGGAAGGGGATGGGGGGGGGGGGGTGCAAGAATGTAGGCAAGATGGACTACAAACATGGAACGTTATGGTAAATACATAACTTCTTTATGTTATGTAGCCCTATCTCACTGTAATTCTTGCTGGATGGGACAGCGTCCCTAGCACCTTTATCCCAGGTGGCTCAAGCGGAGAGACTCTTCAGCACAGTGGACCCAAAGGATGACCTGTCCCGGGAATACCAAATCCAATTTGTAATGAGTGACAAAAGTATATGGTCTTGCCCAAGTAGGTGCTGCACAAATAGTATCAATTGGGAGCCTAGATCTAAAGGCACATGAAGTAGATACTGCCCTAGAAGAATGGCCTTTTACTCTGTTGGGTAATTGTTTGCCAGCAGTTTGATAAGCAAAGGAAATCAAATCTTAAAGCCATTTTGAAAGAGTAGCCTTAAAACAGGCAAGCCCTTATTTTTGTCTGAAAAGGACACAAATAATTGATCTGACTTTCTGAATTCTTTTGTCCTGTGCAAGTAAAACCGGAGAATTCTGTGAACGTCTAATTGGTGCAGTCTGTACTCAGATTTATTAAAATGGTTTGGAAAAACCACTGGTAGCTCAATAGTAGTGTTGAGATTATGGTCTGAGCATACCTTGGGAAGAAAGGAAGGGTTTGTCCTGAGTGAGACTCTAGCCTTGTGTAAAATAATGCAAGGAGGTTGAATAGTAAGGGCTTGCAGTTCCAAGACTCTCCTAGCAGAGGTTATGCTACCAAGAACAGGAGTTTTCCAAGATAACAATTTCAGATCTGATAAAGAAGAGGGCTTAAAGGGTGCAGACATTAATGATGTGAGAACTAAATTTAAGTCCCAGGGTTCTGATGGCTATTTGATCGGAGGCCCGAGAAGGAGAACTCCCTTCAAAAAGGTTTTGCACAAAAAGTGTGACATGATGGGATTTTCCCATGAAGCCAAAATGGAAATTAGAAATGGCAGCTAACTGAACTCTTAACTGTAGTGGCTGCAGCTCCTTCTTGAAAAATTGACGCAAAGAAGGATAAAATAGACTCTATAGGAGCTGTATAGGGATCTAGGCCTTGGTTTAGATCCCAAATACAGAACTTTTTCCACTTGCTGGAGTATAACTTCTGAATGGAAGGCTTATGGGATGAGATCAGAATGTGTTTGACTGAAGGGGAGAGGGAGACATAACCTGGCTATTCGTGGAAATGGAGCAGCTATGCTGTCAATTTGAGGGTATGGATGGTGGGGTGGAACTTCCCAGACTGATTAATCAGGAGGTCTGGAGAGGATTCCAGAATCCATGGTTCCTCCAAAAGATAGGGCCACAGGAAGGGGAACCATACTTGTCGAGGCAAGTAGGGAGCAATGAGGATCAGGGTACTCCTCAACTGTTTTGCTTTCTGTATAACATTTGGGATGAGAGGAAAGGGTGGGAAGGCATAAAGAAGTCCCGGGAGCCAATCATGGACTAGAGCATCCCTGGGTGACATCCCCGGATGGGTAATTAGGGCAAAGTAGCTGCTGCATTTGGTGTTCAGGTGTGTGGCGAATAGGTCGCAGCAAAGCTGGCCCCATCTGTGAAAGATCTCTTTCGCAACTTCTGCATTCAGGGACCACTCGTGAGGCATCAGAATTGCTCGGCTGAGTTTGTCTGCTATCACATTGGATTTCCCCGGGATGTGCGTTGCTACCAGAAAACGTTGAGTATCCATCATCCACTTCCAAACTCTTAAGGCTTCTCGGCAAGGCGGGTAAGATTTGGGTCCCCCTTATTTATGTACCACACGACAGACATGTTGTCTGACTAGATCACAATTGTCCTGGTGGGAAGAGAGCTGTGACGTGCTTGCAACGCATATAGCACCGCTCTCATCTCCAGAACATTGATGTGCAAGTGGTACTGCCAAGTACCTTGGACTATCATTGCCAGATAATGACCCCCCACACCCTATCTGGGAAGCGTCCATTGTCAAAACTGCTTTCTCTTGGGGAGGAACAAGTGGACGACCCAAGAGAAGTTGTTCTGTATGCAACCACCATGTCAGATCCTTCTTGCAAATGTTTGTTATGAAAATCTGATGAGACAATGGAAGGCCTTGCATTGACCACTGAGCAAATAGCCACTGATGTATTCCATGTGTAGACAGGCTACAGGAACTAATAGGATGGAGGAAGCCATAGTCCCTAGGACTTGAAAGACTACTCTGGCCTAAACTTTGTGACTGTTTAACAAGGATCTGACTTGATTGCATACAGAGACTCTACTCTTTCTGGTGTTAATCTTGCTGACATGGTGGTTGTGTCTATTTCTGAGCCTAAGAATACAATGTGCTGCGAAGGAGATGAGGCTGATTTTTTTAGGTTGACTGTGATGCCCAAACTGGCACACAAGGATAGGGTCTCGTCCCTGGTTCTGATGAGTTGATGCTTGGTGGTAGTAGTGAAGTGCCAGTCGTCTAGGTACGGAAACACCTGGAATCCTTGACGTCTCAGGTGAGCTGTTACCACTGCCATGCATTTGGTGAACACTCTGGGGGTGGTAGTGAGACCAAAGGGCAGTGTTCGTAACTGAAAATGACTGGCTCCCAGCCGGAAGAGCAAGTGTCTCCTTGAGCGCCTGTCCATTTTGATGTGGTAGTACGCGTCCTGAAGATCTATTGAACACATCCAATTGTCTTTCCCGTTAAAGGGGAATATAGACTGCAGAGTGATCATTTGGAACTTCGATTTCTGGACTTGAGTCTGCTGAGATCTAGAATTGATCTCCAGTCCCTGTCTTTTTTCGAACTAAAAAGAATCGAGAGTAAGTTATGGATCCTATTTGCTCTGTGGGGCCTTCTTGGATGACTCTTTTTTGCAGTAACGAGATAACCTCTGATGTTGCACGGTCTAGCTGAATGGGTGGCACATCTGGTAGAGAGCGATTTGCTGGGGGGGTCGGAAACAAAGGGAATCAGATAACCTCTGGATATTATGGTGTGTACCCAACAATCTTGCGAAGGGTTTAGCCAGGTGCTTGGGTACAGAGATAGATGACCCCCGACTGCCTCCAAAGACGGACAGTTGGGCAACCCCTCAAAGGGATGGAAGGGACGATCATAGAAGGTTTCTCTAGCTCCCTGATGTTGCGGACCTCCTCTGCAGCGAGGGCGGCGTCTTCCATTATATCCTCCCCCTCTGCCTCTAGGGGAGGGTTGACCTTGTGCCAGAGGCAAACCTTTTTGGGATTTACGGAACCACATTTTTCCTCCTGTATTACCCTTGGGATAGGGTCTAGACGGGAGGGAGAAACAGACTCCGATGGCAGATAAGGTTTTCCTTTCCTGCTCGCAACTTGTCAAAGTCTCTTTCACCTGGGGTCCAAAAAGAGATAAACCATCAAAGGGTACGTTAGTAAAGGAAGACAAAGGATTCCATGAAATTACAAAGATGCATCCAAGAATGTCGTCTGAGGGATATTCCTGCTGCGGCTGCCCTACTCGCTGCATACGATATCAGCCTCATGGAGGAGTTAGCTATCAACGTAAGGGTGGAGCGCTGCGCAGAAACCTTATCCATGGATCCCGGACCTACTGAACCGTGGAGGGTATCTCCCAACTCCTTCAGGAGATCCCTCTGAAGACGAGTAAAATGGGTAAGGTAATTCAGTGATCTTACAGTAAATGCTGCTGAAGTGAAGGTATGCTTCCCATACCTATCCATCGTCCTAGACTCCTTGTTAGAAGGATGGATATTAGAAGATGTTTCAGATAATTCCTTCTTGGTGGCTGCTGCTACCACCACAGCATCAACGGGAACTCCTTTGGTAAGAAAAGTCTTATCTTCAGGTGCTGTCATGAATTTATTTGGCCTCCTCGGGACGGGCTCCACTGAGTCTGGGGAGGTCCAGGCTTTCCGCGATACGACCCCTAAAAGTTGGTTATAAGGCGGTGTCACCCAAGAGGTGGAAGGTCAGGAACCAAAAGGCCTCAATATACACCGATTTGCCCTCAGTAGGGTTAGAGGTCTTCCAGTCACCTCTTTGTCTAAGGATTTCTAGGTCTGGGGAGGTCCAGGCTTTCCGCGATATGACCCCTAAAAGTTGATCATAAGGTGATGTCACCCAGAAGGTGGAAGGTCGGGAACCAAAGGCCTCAAGATACACTGATTTGTCCTCAGTAGGATTAGAGATCTTCCAGTCACCCCTCTAAGGATTTCTAGGATGTCAGAAAAGGAGACATCCTCAGAGGAGGATCTAGGGGAACCTTCTGATTCCTCCAAATCAGTGTCAAAAGTGACAGACTCAGGTGAGTCAACATGCTTCCTCTTACACAATCTCTTCCGAGGGAGCTCTCCAGTGGGATAATCTGGGGAGGTCTCGGAAAAGGGGACAACTCCAATAGGGGTTGCTTGGGTCTCTGGTTCCCTACGCTGCGGGGGTGGCATGGGAGAAGAGGTTGCTGCCTGCTGCTGGTGGGACACAGGTTCCAAAGGTATGGCTTGTGCAGAGGATAAAGCCTTCTCTATTGCCTCAAAAGCCTCAACCCACGCTCCAAAGAAGACCTCTGCTCAGAGGAGATAGATGGTTGGCTTCTAGCCAGGTGGAAAGACTCTGAGGCAGATGTGGGAGCCGAGTTGAGTCGAACAGAGGCACCAAGAGGGAGGGTCGGTTCAGGAGAAAACCCAGGGTGACTGTCCCCCTCGGAGTAGACTCGAAAACGTCGGCTCCCAGATCCCTTGACTCCGGACTGAGCCACTGGAGGAGAGAGTAATCGGTTCTGAGGAAGCAGGGAGGATCCCCAGAACAGACAGATTCAAGACTGAAGAACCTGAAGTAATGGGCTCCAAGAGCAAAGCAGTCGGAGGAGGAGCAGTGGTATGCAAAAGGGTCGGCTCCGAAGCCCTTGGGTCCAGAAAGCCAATTGCTTTGCCAGAGCTGTATCTGAAACAAACCTCTTCACCACCCGCTCGATGTCCTCATCTGATAGTGTCCTGGAGGATCTGGTGGAGACAGAAGATCTCCTCCTCTCCAAAATAGGAGATCTCAACGTAGGTGACACAGGGTCAATATCAGGTAACTGACTCTGTACCGAAGGTTGCCTCGGCACTGAGGAGACGGATGGTACTGATGTGGAAGAAGCTGAATCGGAGCCAGAACTCATTGGCTCAGACGCTTTGGTCTTTTTCGACGGCGGAAAAAAGTTGGAAAAGGGCAAAATTTAGCAAATAAATCTATTACTTAGCCAACGAGCCAGTAGAGACAACCTTGAAGCTTTCGTGGCAAACGAGATCTGGGAAATTGCCATGAGGCACCATGGGACAGGGGTTAGTCTTGAGCTTTAGTATCGGCCAAGTCGGAGACGAATGTCTGCTCCGAACCCAACCAGCAAGAATTACGGCGAGACAGGACTACATAGCATCCCTAATTTCTGCCTGCCAGTACATAAGCTGCTGTATCCTGCGCTTCAGTCAGTCATGCAAGGATACACAGACTCTGCCTTCTCTGACGGAGCACCTTGGTTGGTACAGCCTCACTTCTGTGAAAGAATTAACTTTGTCAGCATTTCCTAAGCTTATGTCTCATACATGTAATATGAATACCTTACTTTCCACCAACTCACTGAGAAGGCATGCCCCTGCCATGGACTTCTTTCCCCATTTACATATGGTACAATAAAATCTCATTCCTTGTCTGCCAGACCAGTACATCATTGTGCAATTACCCCCCCCCACACACACCTTTATCAAAGAGCTGTACAAACAAATAAGAATTCAAATGGGCCTTAAGACACAATAGGATACGGTTTGTTAAACCAAGGTTCAGCACTTCAGATAGCCAGAAATTTTGCAAATCATGCTATCTATCCCACAAATGTTAAAAAGACCTGCGAATCTTCAACAGTCCCTTGGCAGCAGATGGTCCTTACCCAGTTGGTACATCCTCAGCAACCCAAGGATGACAAGGCCTGGTCATGCAAGGCTGCACAGATGAAGCATAAAAATGTCCTATAACACTGTCATCAGCAGATGCACAAACACTGGGTATATCTAGTATAGCTTGGAATTCCCATTAGCAGCCTGGCTGCTTGGTTTCTGAATTAAATGGATTTAAGTGCCCTCCTACTGAAATTCACACTGTGGAAAGTATCACATATAATTCCCCTCCACAAGGGCGGCCCCTTCACAGAACTAACCAATTACCGCCGCATAGCTATTCTCTCTCCACTCTCCAAAATACTAGAGAGATGCATACATTCTCAGGTCTCAGACCACCTCCTTACTAACAACCTCCTTTCCAATACTCAGCATGGTTTCCGACCAAACCATAGCACCACCACCTGCCTTACTCTCCTTACTAACACTATCCTTCAGCATAAAAACAATGGCTCTCTCTCCTCTTCTACATTCCTAGACCTATCTAAAGCATTCAACATGGTCCCACACAAACAACTAATCTCTGTCCTCAATAACCTATTCTTCTCTCAGTCAGTCACCAACTGGTTTCAGAGTTACCTGTCTGACCACCAACAATTCGTTGTATGGCAGAATGACATATCTCCCAAACTACCTGTCTCCATAGGGGTTCCCCAAGGATCCATCCTTGGACCCCTACTCTTCTCTGTTTTCACCAATAATCTAGCCTCTGCCACCAAACATGGCACACTCATACAATAAGCAGATGACTCAACCATCATCTGCTCAGCCCAGTCCCTACCCAAACTGCAAAAAGTCATACAATAAGCCTTTTCTTCTGTTGAAACTTGGTTATCTGATGCCCAATTAATACTCAACCCAAACAAAACTAAACTACTCATCTTCCAACCCACCAAACATGCTCAAAACATCTCTCACTTTAACATCACAGCAAAAGACACCACTATATACCCAATTGAACACACCAAATTGCTAGGAGTGGAAATAGACCAACTAAAATTTGACATTCACATATTCATGACCATAAAAAAGTCCACAAAAAACTAGGAGCGTTATACAGAAATAAGCAACTTCTCACCAAAGATTTCAACAGCATATTCCCACCTTATCTCCACCCTACTTTATGTCTCTCCAATATATACCAACCTAAGGCAATGCAATCTAAACAAGCTAGAGACCTGCTACAACTAAATCGCCAAATTTGCCAAACGGGCATCCTACCATAGTCACCATTGTCTCTCACTTGCTGAACTGGGCTGGCTTGAACTCCCTCACCTCCTTCAATGGTATCAAACTCACCCACAAACTAGTAAACCATCGCTAAATGTCCCATCCCTCCAGAATCTACTCCAACCCTATCGCACCACCAGACCACTAAGATCCAGCAACAAAAATCACTTGCAGATCACTAAAGCCAATAACTCTGCTGGTGAAGCACTATTCTCTTGCACCATAGCCAAATTATGGAAGTCCCTCCCACCCACAATTACCTCCGTACCATCATGCACCCACTTCAAAACTTTACTAAAAGTGCACCTAAAACATGCTGGCTATGCCCTTGCAACTCCCACTCTAATATCACCCACCCCATCCAACCACTACCTTTCTTTCCACCCCACTAACTACCTCGATTATAGCAAGCTCAGCTGCTCATAAGCCTAGTACATATTATACAGCAGGAACTTCTTATTGTAACATTTGTTAATGTCTGTTATGTACTTCGCAGATAAAGATTCTAGTTATCTACTGATGTACTATGTTCTTCATCTGTAAATATGTTTGTAATTAATTGCTATGTTAAATTGTTAATCGCTATGTAATCCAATGTAACTACTGTCTGTTTATTTCAACTGTGGAGCATTTCTCCTTATGTTACGCTGGATTAAAATATGCACTGGCCAGCACAAACAATAAAAATATAATGGCTTCATAATATTATTAAATTAAAGCATCAGTCTTCCACAGGTTTAAGCAAAAACAATTTTTTGAAGATCAGCTGTGTATTTCCCTTTGAAATGGATTTGGCATAATGGTTAAGGCCTTTTTTTTTTAAACCCCTTTTTATTGTTGAATTATCATGTGTGACACTGATTCCTTTTGTGTGAATGTGCTTAACTGTATATATCGTAAAACATAAGCAACATTACATTAATTGAAAATGCCTGCCACCGCCCCACATTTTTTTTAAAGAAACATCTTTATTAAACCATCACTTAGGACACAACTAATCATACATTAATCTTAGCTGTAAGCATTTTACATCATAAACCATACAGATACACTCCCAGTTGCAAACATTATACATCACTTATAAATCTACCCAATCGTTTTCAAACATTACATAGCTCATTTAAGTCCTGCCTTCTTTTAGACCTCATTCCTCCCCTGTATGTACTGTTCCCACAATTCCTATTTTTTTTCCTGTGTAGTTTGCTCCTACCTTTTTCTAAAAATCTCAGTTCCAGTTGTTTTCTCTCTTACTATATTCACTACTTCTAAAATAGCTGGTTTAGATTTTGTTTTCCATTTTCTAGTAATTGTTTTTTTTGGCAGGCACCATAATAAAGACAGCAAGGTTTTACTATACCTAGGCAATTCCGAATCTGTATTATAGCTCAGGAAAATCATCTCCCTCATCACACTAATCTGCCCACCCAGCATCTCCGACAGGGAATCCTTAAAGTCTACCAAATTCACTGCACTCCCAGAAAATATGTTCCCAACTACCTTTCTTCCCAGTCACACCTCAAACATTTGCTATCTATCTGAAGAAAAATTCTCTGGAGTCTACTTGGGGTATAATATATCTATGTAGGCATTTCCAAGCAAAAATCCTAAATCTTCTAAATTTTGTTGCATATTTGCGAGAGATGCATATATACTCTCATTGTTTCTTTGTGAATTGCTTATCCAATCTCTCATCCCAATCCTTTCTGACCTCCTCAGTTATCATGGCATATTTTATATGCTCTACTAATTATTCCTTTTTTAATGGCAGCTTCTGTTCTTAGATTCTACTAGAAACTTTACCAGTGCTGATCTTTCATTTAGGAACCCCACCCCCCACCCGCCCCCATTTCTTTCTCTTTGCCTATACTCCAATATCAATCCTTGGATAGGGAAGACGGCTTCTAACCTGCAGTCCAAATAAATTCATGGCATCTTCTCATTCTATCATCTTTCCCTCTCTAGTTATTTGCTCCCAATACCTTGGTTCATTTGCCAGTTTCCACCAATAAATGCCAGCCTTCTTTTGCCTAGTGTCTATATCCTTAATTGCAGTCATCCCTATTGGCAGAATCTCCTTTCTTCATTCCCAGGTTGGCTTTGTTCTTGGAATACTTTCTGCTACTTTATGGATATAATATTCTGTATGATTATTGTAACGTTCCTTAAAGGCCTGCATCCAAAATCCCAGTCTCACCTTGTTTCTTCAGCACCCCTGTTTCAACTTCATCCTTTTCCACTTTGAATTATAGTTTTCTGCTTGTACTATAAATAGGAGCCTTAACTGTATAGCTCTGAAATACCCTTCAAATTGGATAATCCCAATCTGACCTGCTCTGCTGGAAGAATCATTTTATTCCAATTTAACTCTTGCCATCTTCCCCACCCAGATAAAAGTCCTTCAGCTCTTTATTAACTGCTAAACACAACTTCTCCTCTGACTGAAAAAAATAAGCCTGACCTGTGTATAAATAAAACTAAAGGGACTAAAAAAATTTTGACTGCCTGTATATTACTATCCATATAGCAAAGCTTCCATTTTCTCAGCCTTTGTATTCTCTTTTTAGTCTCTTGCCACATATCCTTAGCTGCCATACCAGAATTATTTTTAATCCATACTCCTAAATATTTAATTTTATCATGTCCCCATAAATAACGATATTGCTGAACTAATTTGTGTGTGGGTACATAACTTACCACTACTGCCGTTGTTTTAGCTTCATTAATTTCGTATCCCAAAAAGTTTCAAAACAGTCTTAAAATGTTCCACAACACTGTAATGTCTCCTCCTGGTTTTGTCAGGTATAAAATAATATCTGCAAATAAAGCCAGCTTTTCTTGACTACCATACCAATTATATCTTTGAATTTCCAAGTCCCTTATTTTCTATGTCAATGTTCTAAATATAATGCAAATAAAGGAGAAAGAAGACACCCCCACCTGGTTCCTCTGCTCAAGCATAAGTTATCAGAGAGGACTCCACCCGCTTTAATTTTTCACCTCCGATCCTGCATATATCCTCTTAATAAACCTTATATTGTTTTCAAGAAACAAGGTAGTCACCTCATAGACACAAGGTACAGGGTTTGGTTCTGACATCAGGATACCAGCTAGGCTTAAAACGGTCGTTCAGGACAGTTACTCTAGTATTCATCTATGAACAACTTTCTGCAGCACAAGTTAAAAATTACTATTAAGTGTAACAGAGACAGAAATAGATAAATGATGGTATGCCAGTCTTTGACTCCTAAAGGTATACCCCAGAGGATGTATATTAGACAGAAAAAGAGCCAAAGAAAAAAATTAAATCTGAAGCCTCCATGAGAGGAAGCAAATTTAAAATCAGAAGGTAATAGGTCTCGGAAGAGCTCTATGACAAGAAAATGAATTCATCTCAGCAGAGAGGAAGCTAAATTAGCTCAACCAGGATGAAGTATGCCACCAAATTAAATACTGCAAGAAATTAAGCACCACCAACATTTCAAGCAAATTCTCATCAGTTTCATGATATTATCAGTGTCATCTTAGTGCTATAGGTGCTGTCTAAATCCAAACTTCACCTAATATAATGCACGCTAACAGATGGAACCTAAACTTCTTTGCCACCACCTCTTATACCACATTACCAAAAAGATAAGGTATAATATAGGTCAACCATTGTTTAGTGACATATTCAACAGTCAAAGGCAGTGTAAAACTTCATTAAAGTGGTTGGAAAAGTTCCACTCCCTAATAAGAAAATTGTAATTAGGCGCTGCACAAAAATAAGATTTTTTCAAGAACTACAAGAAAATCAGTTTTCAAAGTGAGTAGTTAACTTCCATAACATATGGGACGGGGCTTAAAAAGACAAATATCACAACTCTGTTCCACTGGTGTGAAGTTTCTCAAGGAAGTATGATGCACACACATGGGAGGTCCAACTTTGCCCCTTTCAAGAACTTAAAACAAATAAAACTGCTTTTATATGTGTATTTCTGTTACAACAGAATAATCTTGACTAAATGGTATTTGTGGATCAACTGTTGGCCATCTCATTCAAGCCTACAGTGCATTTTGTACATTTCCATTTAAAACATCCACAGCTTCTTACGGTGTCCTGACAAATTTTGTGGGACTAGCTTCCTTAATTAAGTGATTTGCTGGTTAATACCAGGCAGTATTAAGAAAAAGACAAGATGTAGGCAACAGAGTGACACTAACACTGTTAATCTAGAATGTCTTGCAATGGAAGTATTAAGCAGTTCATTTCATTTTTACATTCAAAATCGAGTATGGCACAGGTTGAGGGGCACACTGTGAGAGAAGTACATTGCCGCTATACACTTACAGTACCAGTTCACTAAAGATACTAGAAACAGTTTGCTAGTAATTATGAAGATATGCAATACTTCCATACAGACTACTATGTGCCTTCGAGTAAAAAGTTAATTTGGGTAAACTAACAACAGTTAGATTAGACTTTATGAGGCATATCCTGCCAAAGTCAAAATTGGATGTCTGGCCAGTCTACAAAGTTGCAGGCTTCTGCCTCACACACCATACATCTGCAGTTAGCATAAGAGTATATGCTGGTATAAAGGGGATGTACAGGCACAGCAAAACTTGATCTTTCTTGCCCTAAATAGGGAGACTGAATCCTAAAAAGTGTAAGTAATAACATAACGTATTGACAGAAGATCAAAAATAGAGAGGGATATCCTACAACAGCCAGAGGAAATGCAAAAAAATAAAAAAAAAGGGTGGGGGTGGCAGAAGGGTGCTAGTACTGCAACAGTTATCTATTCAAAACATCTACTGTTATTCTAAGTTAACCAAATATTCAACTGGACGTATAAGAGAATTTAAGTACCTTTATCTGCACTTTTTTTTAAAAAAAAATACAGTATTTAATTTGATTTAAACTGTGTTGAAGGAATATTTAACTCAAGTGGCAGTTAATCTGCTCTTCAGTAACTTGAACTGAAGCTAGTGTGTTATTTGCTAGTAATTACAGGTGTGGGGGTAGCCACATTCTTTGATTTCCTGTCCTTGCCTTTTTAAGTGGTGCATTGTGAAATATTTCCTGCTTAAAAACCTCAGCTTTGGCCGGATAAGAACTTGGTTATATTCAACTGGACGTATAAGAGAATTTAAGTACCTTTATCTGCACTTTTTTTAAAAAATACAGTATTTAATTTGATTTAAACTGTGTTGAAGGAATATTTAACTCAAGTGGCAGTTAATCTGCTCTTCAGTTATTCTTACCCACCCTCCCTGTTTTTGTTTTGGTGTTAATCTTAGTGGCCTTGAAACTGCCCACCCCTCAGCCTGCCTCTGGGCCCATCTCATTTGCTCACTCAACTGAGTGCAGTGAGATCATATTCTGATTTCAGGCACTCCTACTGTGTACAAAGAGAGCATCTGAGAAACAGACAAAAAAAAAAATTAAGCTTATTTCCTGCCTTTCCTGTTAAGTGGTATAGACTATTTGTAGGCTTCTGAGCCCCCAAGCCCTTCTGTGTTTGAGGGAAGCCTTCTAGCTTGTTTTTTTTCTTATAACTAGCCAGTTTTCTAGTTTCAGCACTCAAATCTGTTTCTTTGATCTCAGCACTTGTTCAGATAAATAAAAAAAAAAAAAAAAAAAAAATTATCTGCTTTTACTGTACTTGTGTTTCTACCTACTTCATTTTACTTTTGCATCATCTTAAAAATACTCAATTGTATTTATTACTGCTTGGTGTAACTCATTCTAAGCCTTTTGGTTTAAACACTTAGGCTTCGGACCAGTTGTTTTGCACTGAAAGGGTTTGTGGTCTGCACTGTTGTGGCAGAACAGGTAGCTTACATCCTTCTAGGTTGGGAACTGCTGATTGAGGGCTCAGTGTCTGTTATTCTAAAAGTGTATTAATTCTGGTTTAAGCACTTGGGCTTTCAGGACAGTTATTTTACATTAAGAGGGTTCGTGGTCTGCACTCTTGTGGGAGGAAAGGCTGGACTCTGCCCTTCTGAGCTGGGAATTTCTGGTTAAAGGCTTATAGTGCATGCATATCTGAACTGCTTCTTACCGAAGTTGGTGCGCCTTGTTTGCTGTGGCATAGACTGGATTCGGGCCTGCTGGATCTAGCTTTGTTTGTGTAACTTGAGCACTAATCCAGACATTCTCTAAAGTATTCAATTGTATTTATTACTGCTTGGTTGTAACTTGATTAAAGTGTAGCTATCATTCTAAGTCTTTTGGATTAAGCACTTGGGCTTCAGACCAGTTGTTTTACATTAGGAAGGTTTGTGGCAAGCACTGTGGTGGCAGGACAGGTAGCTTTCATCCTTCTAAGTTGGGAACTGCTGATTGAGAGCCCAGTGTCCAAGGGTATTAGTTCTGGTTTAGGCACTTGGGCTTCAGGCCAGTTATTTTACATTAAGAAGGTTTGTGGTCTGCACTCTTGTGGGAGAAGAGGCTGGACTCTGCCCTTCTGAGCTGGGAATTTCTGGTTAAAGGTTTATAGTGCCTGAATATTTAAACTGTATCTTACTGAAATTGGTACACTTTGTTTGCTCTAGCATAGACTAGATCCAGGCCTGCTGAATCTAGCTTTGTTTATATGCTTGTTGTTTGTTTGCTTGTTATTTCTCTGGAAGCTAATTCCACCTAATACGCGGCTTTTCAGCGCTTCTGTGGATCATTAGTGATATCTGCATTGCTTACTGTACTAGTTCCTTGTTTCACTTGAAAGTTACTGTTTGTCGTTTTTGCATTTAGTTACTTGTAACACATTGCACTCAAGTTACCTGGCACTTGCTCACTAAAGCAATTATATAAGTCAGCACTAAAAATTAAAAGCACTACACCCTCACTCCCCACTGGCCCTTGTTTTCAATTATTAAGGAATTACCAATATTATTCTAGCATGTCCAAAGGTCAGTTGTCAATCTCCTCTCCGGTCCAGCTGGTGAATCTGGGAATCTTGAGGCAATGTTATAACTGCCTCATGTACACAGACAACCCTCTCCTCCTCCCACATAACACAAATACTTGCGAGAGATGCAGCTATTTAGCCAAACTGGAGGCTGAGCTCTCTCAACTCAGGACTGGCAAGACCAGACAGGAGGAGAAGGCAACTGCACACACCACAAAACCAGCCTCACATAATGCTACCACACCACTGAATCAAACACATAAACACACAAAGACATACTCGGAGGCTCTGAGTAAAATTTACCTAAACAGCAGAGGCCTCCAAAGCAGACACCCAAACAACTGCTACCTCAAGACACCCCACAAGCAACACATAAACCACAAAAGCAGTGTGCAAAGCAGTCACAGCCCTTAAGGCCAAATACAACACCAAACATACTTGTCATAGGTGACTCCATAGTCAGACACACTGGCGTCCCACTCACCAGGCTGAACAAGGAGAGGGTCACAGTAAGCTGCCTATCGGGCGCTAGAATCCGCCACATAACACAAGCACTCTGGTCACTCCACGGCAAGTACAAATATGACACAGTCATTGTCCATGCTGGTGTGAACGACCTGAGACGTACCTCCCTGGACTACATGAAAAGAGACATAGAGGAGCTCTCTGATTATGTAGCCCAGGCAGGTATGACCCTGACCCTGAGCAGTATCCTTCCTTCACCAAGAATGATGCCACAATATAGAGACAAGATGATCAGCTTTAACAATTGGCTTAATGTCTGGTGTCATTCAAAGGGGATCCAGTGTCTGTCTGCCTGGGATGACATGCTTGACAAGCCACGCTGCTTCGCAAGGCGGCTTGCACCTGTCACCCTGGGATTGCGGATATTGGGTAAGGCTCTTGCCACCCGCATAGTGCCTTTTTAGGCAAGGCTCAAATTCTAAACCTACCACCCTAGAAAACAAAAATGGGAAGAAACTGAGGGTAATGCTGCGCAATGCCAGAAGTCTAAATCTCAAAATGCACGCACTCGAGGCCCTTCTCAGTATGGAGAACATTGATGTGTGTGCTGTAACTGAAACCTGGTTCAAGGCTCCTGAGAGCACCCGGCACTATTAGGTTTTACCTCATATCATGCGTTCCGCCCCAAAACCCGGACCACACCACAAAAGGAGGGGTGTATCCATATTCATAAAGGATACCCACACCTCCAGGTTGGTGGCAACGCATGAAGCTCGGAAACCATCCAGGTGCAACTAACCATAGGCAAAACTGCTCTACAAATTGTAGCATGCTACAGGCCACCCTCTCAAACTCAGGAACCCCACACAGCCTTCCTGAAGACACTGGAGGGTATAAATGTATCTCCAAACACCATCATATTGGGTGACTTCAACTACCCGAATATAGACTGGGAACATTACTCAAGCCCTAACTTTCTAGCCCAACGGTTCCTGGAGTTCATAAATTCAAATGCCATGTAACAGCTAGTCACTGTTCCCACGAGAGGAGAAAATATACTAGATCTCATTATCACAAACATGGGGACAAAATGCTTCGCACCGGAAGTATATCCCTCATTGGTGAGATCTGATCATAAACTAATCTCACTGGAAATCCACATCCCGCCCCCACCCCAAACATAAAAGACCACAGTGAAGAACTTCTCTAAAGCAAACTTCACACTACTCAAGACTGGTGTGGTATCCTTCAAGGCCCCTGAGCCAGTGGAAACCACAACCCAAGCCACGGAAGCCCTTACAAATGCCTTCTATGAACACCTCCAGGACTGCATGGATCAGGCAATCCCAAATAAAACCAAGACTCTTTCCACAAAGGGCAAACGTCCAGTCTGGTGGACCCCAGCCATTAACAAACTTTACAATAAGAGGAGAAAGCTATTACATGATAGAACAAAATCCATAAAAGGGAAGTCACCCCTGATCATTATTAGTAAAAAAATACGAGCACTCATAAAATCAACTAAGGCCAATTTTGAGAGAAAAATTGCCATGGATTCAAAGGACAATCATAAGGCCTTTTTCAGCTATGTTAGGAACCTGGGTGGAAACTCCCAGATATGCTCAGAATTAGTCCAAAATGATACAAAAATCACTGAACCCACAGACATTGCCAACATACTGGCAGACCAGGTTCAGTGCAAACTTCACCCCCCTCTCCCCCCCCTAAAGGAGAGATCACTATCCCAGCGGAGTGTAGCCTCCCAGGCATCTCAAATGCGCAGGTGAAAGCTGCTCTCTCTAAAGCTAAAAACACAGCATCAATGGGACCGGATGGTGTCCCCGGCTGTGTGCTACACGAGCTAAATGAGGAATTAAACCCGCACATAAGGCAGCTGTTTAATCTCAGCCTTACCACAGGATACGTGCCCAAGGAGTGGCGTACGGCAACTGTGGTCCCACTCCACAAAGGCGGTGCCTCTACAGACCCTGGTAATTACCGCCCCATAAGCTTAACAAGTCTAGTCTGCAAAGCTATGGAGAGGATCATAATGGAGCTCATAAACAAAGATATAGGGGACTTGCAGACATTGGACCCGACCCAGTTTGGCTTCGTCAAGGGCAGATCATGTCTTTTAAACTTGGTCGACTTCTTCGAAACAGTCACCAAGGCCATTGATGAGGGAAAGGCAGTCCATACAGCCTACCTTGACCTTGCAAAGGCTTTCGACACAATACCCCACTCGAGTACTGTAGAAAAACTTACCAGCTTAAATGTAAACCCATATTTCACAAGATGGGTTGCAAACTGGCTTAAGGACAGAACCCACAGGGTTATAGTTGCTGGCGCTATGTCAGACTCCAAGCCGGTCACAAGTGGTGTCCCACAGGGCTCGGTCCTTGGCCCCCTATTGTTCGGCATCTACTTCTCAGAAGTACAGGCCAACATGGGAGGACTTTGGCTGACAAAGTTTGCTGACGACTGCAAACTGGGCGCCATAGTGGAAAGTGCATCGGACGCGGATATCCTTCAGAAGGGACTCACGGAAACAGATAGCTGGTGCCAGAGCCATGGCCTGAAGTTAAACGCCAAAAAATGTATAGTCATACCCTTTGGGAAAAACAAGGTAACCCCAAGCTACCATATAGGTGGCAATCCACTAAGCACAGAAGAGGTTATCAGGGACCTGGGGACCCAGGTTGACAGTGGCCTTTCTTTTGACACTCACGTTGCTAAAGTGGTTAGAAAGCCCTTCTACATTGCCCACCTGATCATGAAGGGATTCACATCCAGATCTAGTGAGGTCATTGTTCCCCTGTACTCTTCACTTATCAGACCAATGATCGAGTACAATGCCCCATTCGGGATGTCTCTCACCCGACATCTGCAGCAATTGGAGAGACCCCAAAAGTTCCTCACCAAAAGGATAAAGGGACTCCAAAATCTGTCATATGCTGCCAGATTGAAGAAACTCCAGCTCTATTCAGTTGCATACCGTCTGCTCAGAGGTGACATGTGCCTGACATACAAGGCCATGTCCAACCCGGAATTAATGGACATGCTCCACCTCAAAAAATCCAAATCCACCAAAACCACTAGAGCAAGCGACTTAAACCTTAGCACGGATATAAATAGGACGTGCTGGAGGGATAGATTTATCACTCAGAGACTCCCTATGCTGTGGAATAAAATCCCGGTCCATGTGAGGCAGAGCACCTCGCTGGCTCTGTTCAAGAGAAATCTTGACCTGTGGATGGGAGATCGTAGGTTTATCCCGGGAATCATCTCTGTGTCACTGCTGGACAGAGGCACAACAAACTAATGGGCACAGTATTTTTTCATATAAGGGGTGGCGTAAGCCACAAAAATTTGGGCTAGGCTTATAAATGCCTTAGGGCAGATAGCCTAGTATAAACCTATGAACCTAAGTTATCCATTTAGATAACTCAAAGTAACCAAAATTATATGGAAAGACTGCAAAAGGTCAAGAAGAAAGGGTGAAAGGAGATAATACTATCCTTCAAGAGATCATTCACCCCTGGTAACTAAAACATGGACAACACACATTAAGAGTTGATTCAGTAATCAGGGACTTGCTAACAAAAGAAACAGTAATCTAGCCTTTGCCCTTCACGTGTCCACAATACTGAGGAAATCATTCTATGCTGTGCAACTTATAAACAAAAGGTATGGCATCTAGATCCAAGGAAGTCACCTTTCCACTGTATTCAGCACTCGGACCGAACATTAAGTATATAATACCCCCTTTGATATGTACCTAACCAAGCATATCCAATAACTGGAACGTCCAAAGAGGATCTCACCAAAAGAATACAGAGCATAAGTAACATGTCCAATGCAGACCACCTGAAGGACCCATCCCTATATTCCATCTCCTACAGGCTTCTGAGGGGAGATCTATGCCTGCCATGCAAGGCATTGTCAGACCCCACCATGATGGGCATCCTGCATATCCACAAAACAAACGGCACCAGAATTACCCATTCTAAACACTTAAACTTTGCCTGTGATATAAACAGGACCTGCTGGCGAGGCATGTGTGTATCACAGAGACTACTACTTCTCCAGGACAGGCTCCCCATCCGTGTGAAGCAGAGTTCCTCACTAATCCAATTCACAACTGGATGGGGAACAGGAAATTCATCCCTGGTTTGGCACCTGTGTGGACAAAGGCAGCTTGTAAATGGTTCATCTCTCAGGCCCCCAATTGTAAAATGTTTCATCGCCCAAGCCTTTGCTTACATGGGTATAAGTCAGATGAAGGAGTTTTCAGAAGCTCAAAATTCATACGATCGAAACTGTATAATAGAGCTTCCAAAAAGTCGATAATTTAATTAAAAAAAAAAACACCACCCCCCCCCCAGAAAAATCTACCTTTTTTGTAGGGGGGGGCCTTCCTGCACTACTTCATACCCCCTGCAAATTACACATACCAACTCAGAGTTTACACTACGCGAGGAAAAGGGTAAATTACCCGATCCGCACTGTACCACGATCTCCATGCAAAAGCTTCAGGTTTTCAAAAACTGATCATATGGTCTTAACCACATGAATTTCAAGTTTATGAAAACTTGTTCAACTGATAGGGACCCACTTACACATATCAAGGGTACCAGAACTTGTGACAGACTTGGGATGCATGACTAGACTTAAAAAGGCCCTTGTGGTTGTTGGCCTAGTAAACATTTATGAACCCAAGGGCCAGAGTTTATTATTTCTTGGAGAACAGCTCTAGCAATCCCTGTCCTAGCTCTTGAAACTGAATCAAGCTTGTAGTGCTTAGTGAGAATGTGCATCAAGGACCAAGTTGCCACCTCTAGAATAGAGCTAGAGTCAACCACTTTCCAAAATGCTTCAGAAGGGGTCATAACTCTGGTAGAATGAGCCTCAACATTCTGAGGAGGACTTTTGCCAGGCTTGAGTAACAAAACTCAAACCTGAGACAGCCATCTAGAAATTGGTTTGCTTAGATACTGGCTGATCTTTTCCCCCACCAAAGTAAACAAAAAGTTGATTAGATTTTCTACAATCTTCAGTCTTGTTCAAACAGCTTAACTGTCTGTGCATCTCTAAAGTGTGATTAATTTTTTCTCCTCTGTTTTTTCAAATGAATAGTTTGACTGAGTGTAAATTCAGAAGCAACCTTGGGCATGAAGGAAGAGCTGACTATAAACACACCCCGTCCTTCTGGAAGGGTTAAGTAGATCTAAGGGCCTGTAATTTAGATACCCATCTAAGAGAAGTCAGAGCAATAGTAAAGTAGTGTTCTAAGTTAGAAATTTCAATATACTGGCTTCAAGTACGAAGGGAGACAGAGTTAAATTTTCCCACATAAAACCTACATTCCAAAATGATTATCACCAGTTTTCTAGGTGGTTTTAATATGCAAATACCCTTTAAAAAACTGATTTTGAATAAGGAAGAAAAGAGGGGACCTTGCAGCAGACAGGCAAAAATGGCCAAAAGCTGTACCTTGATAGAAGTGTTCACTAGAGAAAACCCAGCTTGAGATGGACCTTGTTCTATATTGTATTATGGCATCCACAACAGACGTGTCCAACCCGTGGCCCACTGGCCGCATGCAGCCCCAAGAGCTCCTCCATGCGGCCCGTGAGCTGTAACTGCAATGTCAGTGTATGCATGCACCAAAGCACCCTTCCAGTTTTGTTTTTTTCGCACCGAAGCAGGATCTGTGTGTTCCTGCCACTGTTATTTCACACCGAAGAATCAGAGTGTGTGTGTGTGTGTGTGTGTGTGTGTGTGTGTGTGTGTGTGTGTGTGTGTGTGTGTGTGTGTGTGTGTGTACACACATATGAGAGAGAGACAGACAAGAGTGTTGTAGTGAATGAACGTACCTGTCAACTGTAAGGATTTTGGAAGAATGAAAGAATCTAAACAAAGTACCATAAGATTTCATTCAAGCCGAACATGCTGTGCAGCAAGGAAGTTAAATACCAGATAAGGGGAAAAAGTTATGTCAATGAGAAACGTTTGTATGGAGATTAACAAATAAAACAATACTGCATTTAGGTTCACTGGTAGTTACTAGACATGCTGACCAGGGGATCACTGGACATCCTAGCCCAAATTTAACCCAATTTAGAGAGTAGCTGCCCTTTAAAATGTACTTATGCTACCAACTTTGTTTACACTTTAGTCATCAATAGCATGCTGTAGTAAGTATGAAGAACAGTTAAAAGTTAGTGGAGAGCTTCTTAGTTGAAGTTCTTACTAAGTGTTCCACTTTTTGCTAATTTATATCACATCTGATTCAGGAGAGATTGTGTTTTCACATTTCCGAGAGCTATATCACAAACATATCCTTGAAAGTCCCAAAATTTGTAGGATGTCCCCAATTAAGCCTCACGGCGATGTTGCAGTGTACAGGCTCACCGGCGGTTTCGTGCAGGAGTGGGTGTGACAAGGTGATTGACAATCCTAATGTCTGTGAAGCAGAATAGAAATGAGGCACGAGTGGCATGACATGCATATTAGCCCTTGACATCATCCATATAATGAATGTAGATGAGCAGTTCTGAGTTCTGCAGCCTGTACAAGTTCTCACTGAGTGTGCAGAATATATTCCAGCATTATGACACAACATCAGATATACTCCATTGTTTACAGTTAATTATAGCTTTACATTTGAAATTTATGCTATTTCTAGTTCAGAGGTAGGTACTAGGCTATTGGCCCTATGGCCTATACAAGCCTAGCCATAAAGGTTCCCTGGCTTTCACCACCCTAAAAAATTATTTTCCTGTACCCCTGTCGAGCAGAGCCACAGAAGTGAATTTCCTATTTCCCATCCAATCGTCAAGATTTTTCTTAAAGAGAACTAATGAGGTGTTCTGCATGACATCAATGGGCACTCTGTTACAGAGTATGAGGAGTCTCTGGGACAGGAACCTATCCCTCCAACATGTTTTGTTTATTGTGGTGACAAGATTTAGGTCCCTGGAGCGTGTGGCTCGGTGGGATTGGGATTTTTTTAAGTGTAGCATGCCCAACAGCTCTAGGTTTGACATGGCTTTGTATGTTAGGCAGAGATCACCTCTGAGTAGGCGATATGCGACAGAGAAGAGCTGGAGTTTTTTTGAGACGGTCTGCATAGGCCATCTGTTTGAGGCCAGTGATCCTCTTTGTGAGGTATTTCTGTTGCCTTTCCATTTGCTATAACTGTCTTTTGAGATAAACACCAAACGGGGAGTTGTACTCTATAATAGGTCCAATGAGGGATGAATAATGAGGAACAATGAGCTCCTTTTTTCTGGATGAGAAACGTTTTGTGATGAGGTGTGCCACGTAGAAGGTTTTCCTGACTACTGTGGCAATGTGGTTATCAAAGGAGAGACAACTGTCCAACTGTGTCCCCAGGTCTCTTATCACACTTTCGGTGTTAACAGGACTACCGCCTATGTTGTAGTTCATGGGCATAAGGTTTTTCCCAAAGGGAATGACTATGCATTTTTTGGCACTGAGCTTGAGGCCATGGCTTTGACACCAGGCATCTGTCTCAGTGAGGCCCTTTTATAGAATGTCCACATCACTGGGGATTCAATGACGGCTCCTAGTTTGCAGTTGTCTGTGAACTTTGTTGGCCATTGACCCTCTGTGTTGGCCTGAACTTCAGAGAAGTAGATGCCAAACAGGAGTGGACCCAGGACTGAATGCTGTGGTACTCCACTTGTCACTGGTCTGGAGTCGGATTCGGAATCGGCAACTTTCATGGTGTGGGTTCTGTCGGTGAGCCAGTTGGCAACCCATAGGGATTTATGCCCAGTTTAGTGAGTTTATCTAGGATTCCAGAGTGGGGGATGGTGTTGAATGCCTTGGCAACGTCTAGATAGGCTGCGTGAACCACCTTACCCTCATCCACAGCTCTGGTGACAGCTTCAAAAGGGTCAATCAGGTTTAGGAGACATGATCTACCTTTCACGAACCCAAACTGGGTGGGGTCCAGAGTTTGAAGATTACCTATGTCTTTGTTTATAAGTTCCATGATGATGCGTTCCATGGCCTTGCAGATCAGGCTCGTCAGGTTAATGGAGCGGTAGTTCCCAGGGTCCATGGTGGAAACTCCCCTGTGGAGTGGGACAACCGTAGCTGTGCGCCATTCAGTAGGCACAAAGCCAGAAGTGAGGCTACGACTGAACATGGTACTTAGGTGGGGTGCCAGTTTGTATGGTAGTTCGTGCAGAACACAGCCTGGGATGTTGTCTGGTCCCATGGATGCTGTATTCTTGGCTTTGGAGAGTGCGGTTTTTACCTGGGCGGCTGTGATTACAGGGACTTGGCATTCTTCCGGTACGGAGATGCTCCCTTTAGGGGGTGAGAGGGGGGTGAAGTTAGCACTGAACCTGCCATGATGTTGGCAATATCGGTTGGTTCTGTATATTTTATTTATTTGAAGTTTGTTTGCCAGGATGGTCCAATTCGGCCAAAGGAGCCCGTTTTAAATGGAGTCCTGGGGAGAAAAGCTCCATAGATACATTTTATTAAACAGCAGGTTATTACAGTACAAGAATAGTACAAGAGTACATGAAGCAAAAGAATATGTTAGTACAATTTGAAAAAAAAAAAAAGTTATATCACAATTAGTAAAGTTTACAAATATATAGTCACTATCATTGCTAACATAGATATTAAGTCTAAGCAGTAATAAATAAGTATTTACAAGTCAATTTGATTAGGGAGTTGTTTACAATATGTATGTTGCCTCAGGGGAAATATGATCAGTAGGTCAAATATTTTAGAATTAGAGTTATGATAAGAGGAGAGGGAGAGGAGGGGTAGCGAGTAAGGTAGCTGCTGGGGATGCTATGTAGGATGGGAACATGAGCATTCCCAGAGAGATGTTAGGTATAAGGTGGATGGGGCTGCTGGTGAGGCGAATTTGAGGTGGGAGGGAGTTCCAGAGGCATGTCAAGGAAAAAGTAAAAGTTTGCCTGCAGGATGAGCAGGCTTGTGAAGTTCAATCAGATTCTGAGCAGCATTGGTTCTTAGGAGTCTGTTAGGTTGGTGCATTTTAAATGTTGAGGCATGAGAGGGGCAGAGAGAGTGACTGAAAATGAGTTTCTGAGCAAGGATTAGTTGAGAGAAGTAAGGTAGTTGGGCATTTCTGGCCAGTTTAGATTATGGAGGGCAATACAGTGGCGAGTGGAGGATTTGTGCCCAGTGGTGAATTTGGCAATTTTGTTGTAGCAGGAAGAGAGTTTTGTTTTAATAGATTGTAGGTTGGTTAGGAGTGGGGCACCATAAAGGAGAGCAGGGATGAGATATGTGACAGTGAGAAGGAATTGTGCAGATGGAGTAAGGTAGTGAATGTGGCGGTAGAACATAAGTTTCTGGTATGTTTTTTTAATATTTGTATTTATATGTGTATCAATTTTGAGCTGGTTGTCGAGTACCCCTAAGAGTTTTGCATTGGGTACTATCTCAAGAGAAGTGTTATTCTGACTGGTTATTGAGAATGAATTAATGTTGATAGTTGTAGTTTTGGAAGGGGTGAATATCATGAGTTTGCTTTTTGATGCACAAGTGCCAGGTGGTTATCTAGCATCCATTGTTCAGTGGATGAGAAGGCATCTTGGGTTAGTTTTAGGAGGGTGGAAGTGGAGTTAGCAGAACAAATAATTGTTGAATCGTCTGCATATTGGATGATTTGTGCATTAAGGATGGGAAGGTGGAAGTCATTTAAGAAAATATTGAATAGGGGACCTAAAATGGAACCCTGGGGTACACCAGTGGATGTTTAGGAATGGGGAAATGGCTTTCCTCCACTTGACTGCTTTTTGCCTATTGGAAAGGTAGCTGGTAAACCAGATGATAAGAAGGGTGTGATAGATTTAGATAGAGAGTTTGGTTAGGAGAAGGGTGTGAGAGATGGTATCAAAAGCCTTAGAAAGGTCTAGGAGGTGGGGTGGATACAATACAGCCGGAGTCACGGGCTTTATTCACAGTTTCAAGGAAGGAGAGTAGTGCGGTAGTAGTACTGTGACCAGGCCTGAATCCATGTTGTGTGGGAGTTGGGTGACTGTCAATGAGGTAGGGTAATAGTTGTAGGTGGTTACACTTTTCCAAGTAGTTTAGAGATGGGAGATAAGATGGCAATATGTCTAAAATTGGGGATGTTATCGTTTCCTCCTTTGTGTAGGGGAATAATGTAGGCTTTTTCCCCCCCGAGTTGGGGTACGTAGCCTTCTTGGATTGACAGGTTTATAAAAATACAGATGGGAAAGGTAATGGCTTCTACAGCTGTTTTTAGGAAGAATGAAGGGATATTGTCGGGGGCACTGGAGCATGGTTTTAATTTCTGAATGAGTTTGTTTTTTTATATAGTTGATACTGGGATGGGTTTTAGAGAGTAGTGAGGAAGGTGGAGGGGGGGGGGGGATAGTAAAAGGTGTGGTTGAGTAAGAAGGGTTATTTGAGAAGGATGATGTAAATTTGGTTATGGAGTCAATGATGTAAATTGGGAGGCTAAGTTGATATCAGAAGTACTGTGGTCAGGGAAAGGGTTCTCTTTTTTGCCTGGGTTTAAGAGAGTGGAGATACTATCACAGAATTTTCTAGGGTTTGCCTTGTGATTACTTTGGAGTGTGGTACAGTAGGATTTGCATTCTGAAGTGATGAGCTTCTTAGCTCTGTTGAGGAGGATTTTGTATTCATTTAGGGTGACTAGGGATTTATTTTTATGGTGGTGTTTCGAAGCTTTATCACGGAGGTGAATGACTGCTGATGTGTCTTTAGATAGAAAGGGGACAGTGTTGTTTTTAATTCTTTTAGATTTCAAGGGGGCAAAGGTGTCTAGGAGGTTTAGAAATGTTGTATGAAAGTAGGTGACGGCCTCATCTATTGGGAGACTTTTAGAGGATTCCAGTTGAATTGTTTCAGTAAGTCAGAGAAGGTGTTGGGGTTGAAGTGTTTTAATGAGCTTATAGAGATGGTGGTATGAGACAGCTGTAGGGAGGGAGAGTGACAATGAGCGAAAATTGGACAGTGATCACTGAGGGAGTCAGGGAGGGTACTGCTATTGGAGAGAAGATGTGGGTGGGATACCAGAATCCAGTCAAGAGTGCTTCCAGAGGAGTAGTCTTTTGATGGTCTGGTTGTGGTATTAAGCTGGTGAAAGTTGTAGAGGTTTACGTTTAGGGAGTTGATGGGGGATTGAAAAGAGGACCAACTAATATTTACGTCACCTAAGATTATAGTCTTATTGGTTATGTTGGTGGAGAACCAAGATAGAATATCCTCTAGGATAGGGGTATTGTCTCCAGCCAGGGATATGGAGGATGGCTATGCATATGGATTTATGCTTGTTCAACTGGAGTAGGGCCAGAATTAGCTCAGTGTTGGCAAATTGGGGGATGGGCTTGGTATATGGAGTAACTAAAAGGGAGGAAGAGTAGAGGAGAGCAACCCCGCCACCTTTTTGTGGGTCCTGTCTTTTCTAATGATACTGTAGTTGGGGGAAGTTATTTCAAAATCTTTTAGGAACGGTTTTAACCATGTTTCAGAGACTGACAATATGTCAGGCTGGTTAAGGAGAAGCCAGGCATGAAGGGGGGGGGGATTTTGTTACATATACTTTGTGCATTCAGTGCTGCGAAGGACAGGGTTTTCCCTGATGGGAGGGGGTTTAGAGGAGAGGGTTGAAGTGTGAATGGGAGATGGACCGGGGCTGGGGTGTATATCACCGGAGAGAAGGGTGGTGATAAGGTATTTAGACTGTTTGGTGTCTTGTTTGAGGGATACATATTTTATGTGTGTAGTGCTAATTAGGGTTGGACTGGTGTACTTATAGGTGGGAATGAGTTTAAAGGGGAAGAGTAGGGTGTAGTTGAAGTATAAATAAGGGTTTATGAAGGTAGAAGAGCATGTGTGTTGATTAGGGATTGAGTTTGCAGTATGAAAATGGGGGGAGTGAATGGTATTAAGGGGGTCCTGTGAGGTAGGTTTGATAGCTTAGTAATAGTAATGTGTGGGTTACAAGTGAGGTTGGTTTTGTAAGCATGATGGTAATATAGGGTTTGGGTGGGGGGAGTGTGTGGAATGAGTGGAGTTTGGGTTGGCTGGAATGGGTGTGGGTAGGTGTTGTGAGGGGTGGGGCAGAGGTATTTGTTTATTGGACTAGGTGGAGTGGATGTGTCAGCTAGGGTATAAATCTAGATGTAGTGGGAGTGGGTGGAAATTGTGGGCAGGGTAGGGAGCGGAGTGAGCCAGCAGGGCGAATAGAGCGGGAAGAGCAAAGAAGGAGGAAGAAGATGTAGGCTGCTGAGAAAACAATCAGTGAGGGCAGGTGTAGAAACATAAAGGTAAGGAGGCACAGGGAATAGGCACAGGGCACTGTAAGGGTCGGAGGAAAAAAGAAGTTATGTACTCACCGTAACATTCCATCCGAGTAGTTATACTTCATTTGACTGCAACCTGTGGGTATTCGGATCCATATCGGATCCGAGCCGGCAACTTTACAAGCATCTGCTCCGAGCTCCTCCCCCTTACCCATAACACACCACCATCGCCTGCCTTCCCTCAGATCAGGTTTGCCACAACTCAAACTAATCAGCAACTCAAACTAGAGTAAACTACACATGCTAAACACATGAGAAGGTTCGGTTAAAGGAGGGTGGGGGAAGGTTGCAGAAAATTGAAGTATAACTACTCAGATGGAATGTTATGGTGAGTACATAACTTCTTTATCTGAAGTAGTTTACTTAATTTTATCTGCAACCTGTGGGAAAGAGTCCCCAGCTACTCAGACTCCTGGGAGGTCCTCATGGAAGGATATTCCTGAGCACCACAGAGCCGAAGGATGCTCTCCCTCTGGAGATTAAATCCAACTTATAATGAAAAGTGAACTTATGTGACTTAGCCCACGTTGCTGCTGCACAAATGTCATCCAATGATACCCTAGACCAGAAATCAGTAGACGTCGCCATAGATCTGGTAGAATAAGCTTTAACAGGACCAGGTGGAGACAAGCCTTTGTCTTTGTAAATTTGCAAAATACATAGGGTAATACATCTAGCTAAGAAACTTTGGAGATGGCCTTACCCAATAAGGGCTTAGAAAAGGACACAAATAACTGGTCAGACTTAAGGGCTTTGTAAATAAAAATAAAGTTGTCAATGAACATCTAGCAAACGCAGTTTATGTTCACCCTTGTTCTGAAAATTTGGGAAGAAAACAGGCAGGTTAATTATTTGATTAATGTTGATTCAGAAGCCACTTTTGGTAAGAAATAAAGGTTTGTACAGAGAGAAACCCTGTCCTTGTGGAAGATCAAATAAGGGGGCACAGCAGACAAGGTGTGAAGCTCAGAAACCCTCCTAGCCGACGTAATGGCCACTAGGAAGGCTGTCTCTTCCAGGATAAGAACTTAAAATCTACTGATGCTGCAGGTTCAAAGGGGGGAGCAACTAGGGCCTGGAGAACCAAGGTAAGGTCCCAAGGAGGAACAGGGTTCTTAACTGGAGTACATAAGAGAAAAGTGCCAGCCTTACACAATCTAGAAGAGGCCAGGAAATTCCTGTTCTCGCCGACATGGAAATTTGAAATAGCTGCCAGTTGCACTTTCACAGTGGAAGAACTGACCCCTTGCTGAAAAATGCTGGCTAACAAATCCAATACCACAGACACAGGGGCCGTAAAAGGATCCAGCTTTCTCCGAGAAGCCCAAATAGAAAATAGTTTCCATTTACTGCGGTAAATCTTCCTAGTGGAAGACTTACGAGCTGCCACTAGAATAGTTTTCACTGAAGACGAAAAAACGGGAGTCCTGCCAATCAAGGGAACTGGAGCAACCAAGCTGTCAGCTTGAGGCTTTCCAGGTTGGGCGGACAGGTGCCCAAAGGATGAGAAATGAGATCCGGGCAGGGATCTAGAATCCAAGGAAGAGCTAGAACATGAGACCAGAGGAAGGGGAACCAAACCTGACGAGGCCATAACGGGGCAATGAGGATTACCTTGCACACCAGTCGGCAAGCCTTCTGAATAAATTTCGGAATGAGTGGTATCAGGGGATAAGCATACAGTAGCCCGGGAGGCCAAGCATGGACTAGAGCATCTCTGGGGGGGTCCCCTGGTGAGGGAATCAGAGCGAAGAACTTGTTGCACTTCGTGTTGGAAGGAGATGCGAAGAGATCGCAGCAAGGCTGTTCCCATGCAAGGAAGATCTTCCGCTACAGACCGTTTCAGAGACCACTTGTATAGCATTAGAATGGCCCAACTCAATATGTCTGCTAAACTGGAGCGTCCCGGGATGTGCGTTGCAATCAGAAACAGACTGGTGGAGATGGCCCACTCCCAAACTCTCATGGCCTCGCCACACAGAGGGTAAGATATGGTTCCTCCTTGTTTGTTGATGTACCAGACAATTGATATGCCTGACTGAATTGTAATATTCCTTGGAGGAAGAACAGTGTGAAAGGCCTGCAATGCTAAAAGCACTGCTCACATCTCCAGAACATTAATGTGCAATCTGGTCTCGATCTGGGACCACGTGCTTTGGACCGTCCTCCCCAAATAATATCCCCCCACCCGAGCTGGGAGGCATCCATGGTCACTGTGGCTTGGGCTGTGGGTGAAACATATGGGCGTCCCGCTACAATTTCCGGAACCTGGACCCACCAGAGAAGTGACGCCCTGCAGGCTTTGCTGATGTGAATTGGGTATTCCATGGGGAGATCCAGCCAAGACCATTGTACGGCTAGAGTCCGTTGTAGAACACGCATGTGAAGACTCGCACAGGTGAGGATAGAAATTGCTGCAGCCATAGAGCCCAGGGCTCTGAGAACGTCACCATCTTCTGTAACCTGGGGCCAAGAATTACTGATACATGAGCCCTTAGACTCTGGACCCTGCCTGGAGTTAAGACTTTCAGTTGAAGGGTGTCCAGCCATGCCCCCAATAAAGTCCAAGATCTGTGCTGGACTCAAGAGGGACTTGTGAACATTGACCGTAATCCTTAACAGGTCTGCAAGATGGAGGAAGAAGTCTCTGGCTTGGCAAAGAAGACACTTGGTGGAAGCAGCGAGGAGCCAATCGTCTAGGTAAGGGAATACCTGAATCCCCTGAAGCCTCAGGTGAGCCGCTATGACTGCCATTACCTTGGTAACACCCTGGGTGCTGTGGTGAGACTGAAGGGTAGGGCTCGGAACTGGAAATGACTGCCTCCCAGCCGGAAGCGAAGGAATCTCCTGGAACTTCTGTGAATCTTGATATGGTAGTAAGCATCCTGGAGGTCTATCAAGCACATCCAGTCGCATTCTCGAAGATAAAAGTAGAATGGACTGTGGATTACCATCTGGAATATCTGTTTGGCGATAGCTAGGTTTAAGGCTGACGGGTCCAAAATGGGTCCGAGGTCCCCAGTCTTTTTTGGCACTAAAAAGAACCTGGATTAAAACCTGAACCGGACTGATTGGGGGGGGGACTGGTTTGATGCCTCGGTTTTGAAGCAGCTTTGAAACCTCCAGCACTGCCATCTCCCTTTGAGCAGGTGGAACATCTGGGAGGTGATTTGGTTGGATAGGAGGGGGTAACAAATGGGTTGGTGTAACCTCTGGATATTATTTGAAGCAACCAACGATCTGCAGTTACGGACTCCCAAACCGTTGGGTGCAATGATAATCTTCTCCCAACTGCCTCCAGAGTAGGACAGTCGGGGCAACCCCTCAGGGCTACTGCGCGGGCCTGTCCGAGAAGGGCTCCCTGGACCCAAAATTCCTCAGACCCCCCCCCTTCCTCTGGGACGGCGTCTGTCATGTCCCCCTCTGCCTCTAGGGGACGAGTTGTCCTGAGAGTCCCGGGAAAACTGCAATTTCCGGAACCACATCTTCTTTCACTCCGGACAAGGGCACGTACGGTCTTCCCAAAGAGAGAAGAACCATCAAAGGGAGCATTCTTAAAAGATTCCTTGAAGGGGTCCACAAACTGACAGAGTGCGAGCCAAGCATGTTGCCTCATAGCTATGCCGGTCCCAGTCACCCTAGCTGCTCCTTCCGTAGCACGAGAAAGGAGGCGCATGGGCGTGTTTGACACAGATTTCAGAGTAGACATCTTCACGGAGAACAGATGCTGGTCCTCCTGTAACAGAGACTCCGGGGGCGACTCAACTGACTCATCCGTAGAAGGTTTTGGGGCTGACCAACCTCCCCCTCTGGCGGAGGATCTCCATGATGTGTTCGAAGGAGACCTCCTCGGGGAGTTACCTGGGGGAACCTTCTCCTTCATCTAAATCAGTGTCTTCTGTAATGGACTCAGGAGAGTCCAGGTGCCCCCTTTTGCACATATGCTTACGATGACCCTCTTCAGTGGGACTCTCTGAAGAGGGCTTATGAGCTGTGGGGGAGGGGGTTCCTCTAGTGGAACCGCCTGGGGCTCCTCTAGCATGGGCTGTCCCTGAGACAAGCTAAAGGGAGTCGTAACCAAATCCGAGGAAGTATGGGCGGAATCCAAGGAAATAGACTGGGGTCTCGATCCTTTGGAGAGAACCCTCTCCACCACATTGAATGCTGATGGAGAGCATACCTCCTTAGAACCCAACAAGGAGGAAGCTTTCCCTGGGTCCGCCGTGAGGAACGAGGCCGTGGCTAGGGTAACCGGAGCACCGAAGGAACGGCTTGGATCCGACAAGGTCAGAGCCGAAGACACATCCATCCCCTCGGGTCCGACTGCCCATCTCCAATAGCTGGTTGGACCCGAGGAACTCAAGGTAATCACCGGAGTTGAGGTTGGAGGAACCATCAGCGCCGAATCTCCAGCTCCGAAGATCCTCGGATCCATATACCCCAAAACTGCAGGCCGGATCGGGGAAGGAGAAACCAGATGAAAGAATGGCATGGAGTTCCCCCCTCCAGAGGGAGAGGGGCCTGGCAAGACTCCCATCTGGATTTGGGTCTGAATGAATCTCCTTCTCATCCTGTCCATATCCATTTCAGACAGACTCCATGTCGAGCGTGAGAAAGCAACAGACTCGGATCTGGCTGGTCGCCGGGAGGATCTGGAGGAAGGCTTTGTCTCCGTAGGCTCTGGAGAAAATCTGGGGGAGTGGAGCTGAGGAGATACAGATCTCGAGACCTTGGAAGGCGGGCTTGGGAAGGGCTCCCCATCTGGAGACAGTTTACGGGTCTATCCCCCTTTCTTCTCTCTGTCTCTCCCCCTCTATGCATCCTTGTGTTTTTTGTCTCTCCCTTTCACATCCCCTTCAGCAGGTCTAGCAGGAGGGTAAGTCACAGCCTGGGGGGGGGGGGGGGGGTTGGGAGGGAGTTGAAAAAGCAGAGGCTGAAGTATCCAAAGTAGAAGCTGGAAGCAGGCCTTTTGCTACCAGTTTATCTTTTCTGTCTTTCAGGGCCCTCGGGTTAAACCCTGCACAAACACTACATTGGACGGACAAATGAGCTACACCCAGACAAACAAAACACAGTGTGACCATCCGCTGGTGAAAGCTTATGGCCTCACTCTTTGCATTTTTTTAAAGGTAGGTTTTGGCTGTTCAGACATTTTACAAACAGCAGCAGCCACACCCAGAAAACCCCAACACACTACCTGACCATGCACATGCTAAGGGAAGGGCCTACACAAAAACTACCTCACAAAACTATAAACTTTTTTTTTTTTTTTGCAACAACCAACGAACAAGCGATAGGGGAGGAAAAGGGAACTAACGGAGAAACTTCTCTCACACAAAAAAAACCCAAAAAGCACTTACAATAAACCCTAAGGCTCAGAGCTATGGAGATCATGATGCTGATGTACGAAGCGGCAAACGAGATCTGGGGGAAGGCAGGAGATGATGGTGTGTTATAGGTAAGGCGGAGGAGCTTGGAGCTTAGAGCAGATGCTTGTAAAGTTGTCAGCTCGGATCAGATATGGATCCGAATACCCAAAGGTTGCAGACAAAATGAAGTTAACTACTTCAGATCAGAGAATTTACAGGGGCATGGAGGTAGATATTCAGGTAGAATAGTGAAAGTGAAGGTACAGTGAAACATTCTATGTATAAAAGTGAGGCGGGAAAAATGTATTAGAGGGTGGATGCTGCCACCTATTGACCAGACTGAGTAATTACAGGGTTAGGCACAGCACTTAGAGGGGTAGGATAGGATGGAGCTTGTGGAGCAAAGGCAGCCTAGGTCAGTGCTGGGCTGCTGACTAGCGTACGCAAAGTCAAAAAACAACAGGTAAGTGGGATAGAATAAGTACACAATTGGTACATACACTCTTTTATATTCTGGTTCTTGGAGGGAAGTAGAGTAGTTTCCAAAAGCACCGCAGGAAACCTTGAGATAGCTCTTTCAAGAGGGGAAGCCAAGGTACTATGTAGAAAAAGTTGGACGTCTGGGGTAGTTTAACGTAGTAAAAGCAAGCTGTAAAGGAACAAAAAGAGATTATTGGTACTACTGAACTAAAGAAAAGTAATAGCCTCTGAGAGGGAAGCTGCAGGTAGGTAGTGTAGCTTGTGTATTAAATGGGTAGCCTAGGGGTGGGGAGAAGTGAGGGTGTATGTTTGTAGGAACTATGGAGTAAGGGAAGACTATGTAGGAGGATAGGAATAATAACATTAATTAATTTGGAACAGATAGGTAATACAATACAGCAGCACTTTAAATCTGCACTGAAGACTGTGCATCATAGTAATGTAGAAAACAATCGATAATGCATAAAACATCTACCAACTGATTGCATTAAACACAGAGTAGGGCAACATCCATCAGCTAAATGCATTTACACACAGAGTAGGGCAGCATTCACAACGCATTAACTGCAAGTACATTAGATGTTAACAGATTAACCAGCAGTTTAGGATCCAAATCCAGAGTGGGGCAGCAATTACAATTGAAGAAAGAGACAAAATGAGGACAGACAAATGATTATTGAACCCTCTCCTCGCTCTCAAAATTGTAGCACACTACGTTTAGGCTTACAGTTACAATTTCAACAGTGTGAACAGTGTAGTTATTAGACGCTTAAAACACAGTAACTGGTGAGCATTACATAAATCAAAGCAGTAGTGACACAACACGTGCAGCGGGAGAATGGGATACAATTAAAAAGTCCTGTCACAGCATTAGGTAGAGAAACGCTAACATGAGAGAGGAGCAGCCAGCTTTTATGGCATGGTTATAATGCAGATACAGCACAGCAATGTGGAAGCCACTAAAACTGTCAAATAGGGTACCGGGGCCTTGAGTTCTCATTAAGTAAAGCAGCAGGTAGGGAAACTAGCCATTATGCTCATTAGAAGGGAATACCCAGCCTAAGAACGCTCCAGTGTATCAGCCTGTGAACACTTAATTTTTATATTTAGTGCCATTGTTCTATAACTCCGAACAGATCTGAGTGTTGCCACTGAGATTCTTGACATTAACTATAGAATGCCTTGTGGTTATCTTTAGAATCTGTGGCGATTTTGTTTTCGTAACTAGCTAGTGCCAGAATTATGCAAATACCTGTGAATAGCAGAGCATTCCATCTACACCATATGCCCAACACTAATAACATGAAAAAAGCAGACTTTTTTAAAGCATTTTCTCTCCTGTACCAAGACAGTTCTGTAGTGATCTACCAGAGTCTCAAGAATCTCGTGAACTGCAGAGTCAAATACATTCCTACAGACACAGAGCACATGTCAAGTGCTGTCAATTGCTGGCCTCAGAAATAAGGGATACAAGTGATCCATAGCATTACTACCAGCGAAAATAGCTTATTTTGTTCTTAATGGACAAAAATTAAAGAACCGTCAACAGCTCTCTACTCAAAGGTAAAAGCAACTATGACCTGAAAGAGACAGATTTGTTCAAAATGTTCCATGTCCCCACCCGATGGAGAGAGTGAGGACCAAGTGAAGAACCCCTAGACTTCAAGTAGGTAACAACTTTAAAGCAGTAATAGGGGGCAGTACTTCAGTAAACAAGCGTCGGTCTGTAAGCTGTAAAAACACTGATGTTACTGCAATTAAGTGAAGTTCACGAAATGTTTGTGTGTGAAAATACCCACCATCCCCATGTTTGGCCGGTGTTAGCTACTGTGCTTCTGGTGAGACAGTACACTACAACATAGCCCCTGCTCGGATCTATTAAATCTGTTAACGATATTAATATTTTTAAAAATCTGTGATTTCCGACATCCCCCAGTTATTTTTGAACTTGTCCAGAATTCAAGAGCAAGAAAGACATATGCTTCTAAGAATGGCATCTCCTACCTTACAGCTGCAATAAAAACACACTCCTCGGAAAAACTAGCAAAGCACATTAATGTTTCTTTCCAACTCGAAACACACATTAAGAATTCAAAAACTTCCCCGAGTCCAACACAAATGTCATAATCAATCGTGGTACAACTGTCGTATAAAACCAATCCACCAAGACAACGCAGATCAAGAAATTTGCGTTTCTTCTGGGAAGGACTTGCAGCTAGGTGGAGTTTTTATTTGATTGACATCCACAAAAAAGAATCAGCCGCGGCACTGTAATAACCTCATCGCTTTGGCTTAACTGTGTGATGCTAGCAAGTTTAGAAATGTGAGGTGGAAGTAAAGTTTGTGTGACTTTTAAAGATGGTGTACCAAACACTTAGGCAGGAGTATATGCAGATTCCTATAGTTAGGAGCGCATACACCACAGCATGTGAGTTCTGAGCTAGGGTTGCCACCTTTTCAAATGCCCAAAGTGGGACATTTTTTGTAAAAATGCAAGAATTGGCAAGACAAAACACACCTGCAGCCAGTGCAAAGGACGGAACATCACTTTTTTTGCCAAAATAAAATCTTATTCTTGTAACATTGGAGTTGCTTATGCCATTTCACATAACACGTTGGTGTTTCAGATAAGTAACTGTTTTATGCAGGTATTAAAGAAAACTTAGGACATTTTTTTTTTATCCTAAAAATCTCAGGACATCTGTCACTTTTAAGGTTTTTTGCAGGACACAACTGCCCAAAGAGGGGCTGTCCCTAGCAAAGTGGAACAGGTGGTAGCCCTAGTTCTGACAAATAGTGCTGCATTTCTGTTTTATCTCCTTGTTAATCATATTAGCTATAGTTTAATACTGGTATCTCCTCTGAGAGTGAGGGAACAAATGGGTGGCAATCAGCAATCTACTAACTTTGCTGAAAGTGCAGTATCCAGTAATGTAGAGGTATTTGCCTCAGACTGCAACTGTACTCCATTGAGGAAATGTAATTTGTCTTGCATGCATTCCAGAGGGTAGCATGTCCATTTCTGAACAGTGATTTTATTTATTTTTTTTTCTTTTCTTTAAATACCATTGCAGAAGAAAAACAAAACAGATGAGCTATAGTACATAAGCCAGTGCTGTGTATGCGATTACCAAACACAGACAAGTGCTGTTGAGCAGTGTGTGTTGGTTAAAAACGAGCATTAGCTGAAAACCATTGATGGAAGTTGCCATGCATCGAGAATTTAGGAAGTACATATCACATATAATACCTCCAATTTTGTCACATTTGTTACCAAGGTCTGTTTCCCATTTTTTTTTTAATTTTTCAGATTTTATCAGACATTTTGGAAACATTGCACTTTTACAGTACAACCTGAAGGTCATATAAATTAGCTTCATATCTAAATTAAGTTAGCCTTTTTTGATAAGGTGGATGATTTCCTTCTCAGTACAACCTGTTGCAGTTACAGAAGGTTACATGGTAGTATCTCAGGTTAACTACATGGTTAAGCCTTGATGCCTGTGTTTGTCTGTGTTAGGAGGTGTAGCACTTGAACATGCACGCAGCACTCTTCACTCAGATTAAGCTTTAATTGTTAATCATTAAGGAAAACTCCTGCTCTGCCACAGTAATCTCCACAATAAACGCTGGTCGGGGAAGGCTGCTTTCACAGTATAGCTATTTTAATTCTGTATTTTAAGGTGAATTTTGCCCATTTTGAGCAAAGTGTCCTTGGTAATCACCACAAGTTACCTTTGTGATGGAATCTTGCATACTGATGAGGGCACTGAGCTCTAGGATTTTTGAAGACTTCATTAGTTTGGACTGCAGTGCCTGCACAGTTAAAAGACCGCATGAATTGGACACAGGTTCCACAGCCATTTTGAGTGGAACTTGTAGCCAAGTGGCCATTTTATGTGCTGACATGTTCTGATTAATGTGTCCCACTGCTCCATGCATGTCTGACTACACAAGGGAGCCTCAAAGTATGATGTAGGTGTGGAGATGGAGACAAATGTTTGGGAATGGTTGACTCGCTTGTAAATCAATAACTAGTGTTCTAGACAACAGAATGACATTTTAGTCTTGTAAAACTAAATGCTTATATAATAACGGGCAGTCAGTGGTATGGACAACCACTGAAAAATTAGGGAATAATGCCTTTGTATTGTATGAGCGACTGGACAATGCAGACCTGATTCCTTTACCAGATTTATAACGGTTTCCTTGTCCTTTGTATTATGGCCATATAAACAGACTTCCTACCGCATGTATTGAACATGGCCTTCCTGCTTAACATCACTGATGAAAATGATTCCAGAATCCCTGGAGTAAGGCATTCTCAATGAAAAGAATGCATGCAAAGCTACTTTGTACCGATTTAAATCCTGTGACAAAATATGTGGGAAGGACAGAGTATGTTGGAGGGAGTGTCAAGTACTTTTGGACTGAGCTAAGAGTTCATGTTTTTTTTTTCTTTTTCACATTACTATGCTATGGTGAGAAGGACAGACAGTATGGCAGTAAAAGTAGTAAGCTGCAAAAAGATAAATGCTGAAAACAAATGAAACTAACTGCATGAGAGAGCTATACTAGACATACCATCCAAATTGTATGTCCTTAGCTCTGAGTTAGTCTGCCTTGCAATGGGCAGCTTTATGTAAAATGTATGCCTACCCATGCAATTATCAGGACTAGACAACATTAGTCAAAGTAATGCTTTGTTTGTCCGGTTGAGTAAATTCTTCCACAAGCTAGGAATATGCTGACATATGAACCTCTCACTCAAGAGAAGCTTGTTAATTTGATGGTATATAAACTTTGGTCCCCAGTGCAACTGTTTGCAGTATCACAGGGTTTGCAAAAGAAAAAAAAAAAGTCTCATCAAAGATGACCTTGAGGAGCTGGTAGGCTACATGGTATTAAGGACAGTTGTGCTAATTTGTTAGGATGGTTGAAGGATTTAAGGACTTCATTTTTTTTTTGGCTAGAAGTTTTTAATTTAGGCCAAAACATTATTAAAAATATCACTTTCACACCACCAAACAATAGTAAGTAAAATGCTGGTTATAGTTTTGATCTTTGTGGTGTATTACTTGTATTCCTGTTCTTGGAAACACACAAAGGCCCTCTCTGTCTTTCTCTTTAGTCAATGGTAAGCAATGGCACAGCAATTTGTTTTCTTTTTTTAATTGCAAAATCAAGGATTTCAAACAAGTTGAATACAAACAGTGAAACAAGTAATCAACATATCTACAACATATATAGCAATTCTCAATATACATCATAGCTAGACATTGTAGCAGATAACTACAATGTGCAAGAAATTAAATAGTACAAAAAGAAACTAGAAATCTAAAGTAGCCAAGACATAACCTTGTCCCAACACAGTATATCCTAATTAAATACATGGTTTCTTTTCCTATAAAGAGCCCCTCCTTCTCTGGTATTTTAAAGGCACAGTTCTTATGCTATTTGTTTTCCAATTTTTTTGTCCTCCTTGTTTCTGGCTGTCACCAGCCTCGTACTTCCAATGATGCTTTGCACCAACTGGTGATTACCACCCACCAATTAATGTGCAGATAGAAAATGTTCAGGCAGCTCTTAAAGATCAAGTTAAGTTTAACAGTATTTCTAGCACTGTTAGCAACCACACAAATTTCTGGTTGAGGTAATCTATGAGGATGCCTAGGAACTTTAGCAAGTTTTTTCTCCTACTTCAGCATATGTTAGACTACTGTTAGTTATGGTGCTGTAGTTATATACAGTTTTTATAGGAGTGGTTTATTTTCTTAAATACAGACCAGTTGGCATAATGGCTATGGCCTTCGCCTCCCATGCATAAGGTACAATGTTTGATCCTGACCTCCAGCCAATGCCTCAGTTTGCATGTTCTTCCAGAGTCTCTGTGATTACACATCTGAGCGGACTGTGGTCTTGCCCAAGTCCCTCACGACTGACTGCGTGCTTACACTATTAATTTGTGGGGATACCACTCTCCCCAAAAGGGATGACTATGCATTTTTTGGCATTTAGCTTGAGGCCATGTCTCCACCAGTCATTTGTTTGGGTGAGACTCTCTTATTCAGAATTGTTTTATTAAGTCAGTGATGTGAATTCTTTACTTTATTGCAAATTTGTTGGCTTATTTTTGTGGATTTCCATTGCTAGATAGTGTTTCATTACTGTAATTGCATTTTTACTGAATTATTTAACTGTAAACTGCATTTTCATACGTAAGAGTTGTATTTTCTGTTTGCGAGTACTCTTATCTGTGCATTTTTTGTGAGGTTTCTGTGTTCTAGTCAGGTAGCATAGTCTGGATGGAGGCCTGCTGTTATCCAGGCCTGGTTGTTTTGTTTGAGTTTCCTGTGTTTCTGGCAGCCATCTTCTGCTGCTAGTGTCTTGTCTTCTCTGTTAGTGAGAGTAACAGGGTTGCCTGTCCTTCTCTAGCACGAGTGATTGGTTGAAAGAGCAGGGGCTAGTAGGACTGGGTAGTAATTCTAGCATCTAGATTCTTCCATCTTTTCTGGTATTTAAACTTTGTGTCTGCAGGGGGCTGTGCTTGCTTTTACCAGGCTGTGGAGTGGTGATTCATCATTGGGACAAAGCAGACATTCCCTAAGACTCCAAGAGCAGAATAAGTTATTTCTTACCTTTATTTCATTGAATTGCACTTCTTAACGCTTATAATTGTGCTACACAGCTAATCTACTATATTTTGCACTGTTATAAAACTTTTTTTTACTGTTTCACTGCATTTGTGTACTGTTTCATACAGTATTTTTCATTGCTAGATAGTGTTTCATTATTGTAATTGCATTTTTACTCCGTTACTTAACTGTAAACGGCTGTTTTACACCGAGAGTTGTATTTTCTGTTTGTGAGTAGCTAGTAGCTGTAGTATAGTTCCCCACACTCCCTTCCCTGTTGTTGTCTTGTTGTTATACTTGGTGGCTTTATAGTTGCCCGCCCGTACTGTAAATTTGATCTAGGACACTCCTCCCAGTCTAGTGTCATTAACTCATTCTACCTTATACAGAGAGAACATTTGAGAAGGCCAACCCACTTAGTTTCTTAACCTTGATTTATATTATGTTCCTCCTTTCTCCCTTTCACTTTATATAAAAAAAAAAACACTGCTAGAATCTCCTTTGTGTTCTGACTGAGTGTGCTTCTCAACCGATCTGGAAATATAGAGCTGATAAGCATATTTTGGGCACTTTTCAACTGTTCAGGGTTCTGCACCGTCTTAATTTTTGCTTGACTGAATTATTTAAATATTTACTGGCATTGTTTTCTGATACTCTAAGTGCCTCCATTTTGATTTTTTTTCTTAATTTACTGCTTTCTGCACATGTTTTAGTCATCTTTTAATTTAATTGCATTTATTTAAACTGTATTTGCTTTAATATTGCTACACACTCAAGCTGAAGTGTACACTGCATTTGAATTGTTTTACTACTGTTTTAGCTGCTTTTCTGTAAAAACCCTTTCCTGTAACTAGTCTAGTCCACATACAGACTTGCTGTATCCAGGACTGTTTGTAAGCATCTGAGCTATCCCCAGCCCCAAGCCTTTCTGTGTTGGAGAGAAGCCTAACTTATGCTTTTCTGTGTTGGAGGGAAGCCTAGCTTATGCCTTTCTGTGTTGGAGGGAAGCCTTCTAGCTTATCAGTGGGAGTGGTAAGCAATAAAGAGGAGTGGTTTCTGGCCCAGAAATTGTAGTTTATTGAACATCTGGGCTATTTTTCCATTCATTTCAACTTTCTGGTTAAAAAGTCCATGTTTGCATGGGTTTGTGCTCGTTTAAGATCCACAGTGCCGAGCTGAGGTAAACTATTACTGGCGCCAGAAAGTTTGCTCTTTGGTTTTTCCCTTAGATCTTAAACTAGTTCTCTTTCCCTTAGATACTCTCTCTCCCTCTTGCACTTCAAATAGCTTAATCGCACAATTGCACCTCAGCAGGTTTTTGTAGCAATTATTACAGCACACCCAAGAGTCACCAGCACTAGTCGTTCTTCAAGGAAATAGCTCCAGTACTTAGTAGTTATGACCACTCCTCCTGGCATGATTAAAGGGTAGTTCCTGTGCTTTCTCTTATTAACCTGGTGCACTTGGGCATTCTGAGGCAGTGTAGTAACTGCCTCATGTACACAGACAATCCTCTCCTCTCACCTCCCAACACTCAAGACTCGTAAGAGATGCACTTGTATCACCAAATTGGAAGCAATGCACTCTCCAGCCAGGACCGGACTAGCTATTTAAGAGGAGAAGGTCAACGCCACACCACATGGAACACAGAGCCCTCCAGAACACCCACTATCACTGCTCTGACATAAAACACAAACCACACACCCACCTTCGCGGAGGCACTCAACAGAAATTTACCCAAAAAAGCAGAGACCTCCAAGAAAGAAATGCACTCTACCATCACAACACGGCACAACACGGCACAAGCCACAGTGTGTCCTTCAGCCTAAGCCCCTAAGGCTAATCACCTTGCCCAATACACTAATCATAGGTGACTCAGTAGTGAGGCACACAGATGTCCCACTCACAAGGTTGAATAAGGAGAGGGTAACAGCTATCAGGTGACAGAATCCAACATAACACAAGCACTCAGGTCACTCCACAACAAGTACAAGTATGACTCTGCCATTGTCCATGTGGGTGTGAATGACCAGAGATGCACTTCCCTTGACTACATGAAAAGAGACAAGGTGGAGCGTTCGGATTATGTGGCCCAGGCAGGTATGACAGTAGCCCTGAGCAGTATCCTACCATTACCCAGAATGATACCGCAGGACAAACAAAAAATGATTGACTTCAACAATCGGCTAAGTTTCTGGTGTCATTCTAAGGGGATCACGTATCTGTCTGCTTGGAATGACATGACTGATGGACCTCAATGAATTGCCAGAGATGGCCTGCATCTGCCACCCCTGGGTTTCCGGGTACTGGCTAAGGCTCTTGCCACCCCTATAGTGCCTTTTTTAGGCGGTGTTCCAAAGACCAAATTACCACCGTAACAGCTATAAATAAATGCAGTCTGAGGGTCCTGCTGCTCAACGCTAGAAGTCAATCTCAAGATGCACTCGCTCAAAGCACTCCTTAAAATGGAGAATATCGACATTTGTGCTGTAATGGAGACCTGGTTTAAAGAGGCAGAAAGCACCCCTCCGCTACTAGGCTATAACTCATTCTACACCTTTTGGCCCCGAAACATGGACCGAAGCTCCAAAGGCAGTGGTGTCTCCATATCCATAAAGGAAATGCACACCTCCAGACTAGTAGCCAAGCATAATGCATCTGAGATACTTGGGTACAACTAACATTGGGTTAAGACTGTAATACAGGTCATGGCCTGCTGTAGGTCCCCAACCATGTCCCTAGACTCTCACTCCACGTTCCTAAGCACCCCGGAATCTATCAAGATCCAACCCAACACTCTCATACTAGAAGACTTCAACTACCCCTCCATCAACTGGGAAAACTACTCAAGCACCAATGCACTGGCCCAATGCTTCCTGGAATTCATCAATTCCAGTGCCTAGGGACCAGCTCATTCTTACCTCCACTAGAGGAAACAAATATCCTTGACCTAGTTATTACTGACATGGGCAACCATTGCTCTACACCAATAGTCAATTCCTCCCTGGTTAGATCAGACCACAAACTAAATCACCATGGAAATACACACTCATCCACACCCCCCACAAAATTCTCCACCATGGAAAACTTCTCCACAGTTGACTTTGGACTCCTAAAAACAGAGGTGGATAACTTCACGGCACCCATGCCAATGGAAAATAGATGCATGACTGCCATATCATACACCAATGCACTGTACAAACACGTACATAAATGCATGGAACTTGCCATAGACACTCCTCCAAAAAAAGGAAGCCAGTCTGGTGGTCCCCTACCATTAATAAACTCTACAACAGAAGGAAGAAATTGTTGCAGAAAAGGGTGAAGGCCCAAGACTGGAAAAAATTCCCTTATTAGCCTCAACTAAAAGCGGAGATCCCTCATCAAAGCCTCTAAAGCCAGCTATGAAGGCAGAATTGCGGCAGACACTAAAAACAACCACAAAGCCTTCTTTAGTTATATCAAAAATCTCCATGGCAATACCCAGATTTGCTACGAGTTACTGCACAATGGTACCTCCTATACTGAGCCAACAGATATTGCCAACATACTGGCCGACGGATTCAGTGCCAACTTTACCCCTCTCTCACCCCCTAAAGGACCAATCTCAATACCAGAAGAATGTCCGGCACCCTACATTACTGCAGCACAGGTTAAAGCTGCATTATTTAACGGCAAGAATACATCTTCATGGGACCAAACATGAATTACAAAGTGAACTGGCACCACATCTGTGTGCTCTGTTCAATCACAGCCTCACCTCAGGCTTTGTTCCTACAGAATGGCGCACTGCTACAGTCATCCCTCTCCATAAATAAGGAGTGACTACAGACCCTGGAAATTATCGCCCTCATTAGCCTGAAGAGTCTGGAGCGCATTATCATGGACCTAATTAACAAGGATATAGGGAATCTCCACTCATTAGATCCCACGCAATTTGGTTTTCTGAAACGTAGATCATGCCTGCTCAACCTGGTTGACTTCTTTGAGTCAGTCACCAGAGCAGTGGATGAAGGTAAGGCAGTTCATAAAGCCTATAAGGCAGTTCATACAGCCTACCTTGATCTGGCCAAGGCCTTTGATACCATTCCTCACTCAGGAATTATTGAAAAACTCACCAAACTAAGTATCAACCCCTATATTGTTAGGCGAGTTTCAAATTGGCTCACAGATAGAACACACAGTGTGAAAATAGCAGAATCCAAGTCAGACTGCCAACCAAATAGCGGACTCCAAGTCAGACTGCCAACCAGTCACGAGTAAAGTCCCACAGGGACTGGTTCGGGTTCCTCTCCTGTTTGGCATCTACTTCTCAGAAGTCCAGGCCAACATGGAGGGACTCTGGTTGACCAAATTTGCAGACATCCTACAGAGAGGCCTCACAGACAAATGACTGGTATCAAAACCATGGGCTTAAGCTTAATACCAAAAAATGCGCAGTCATCCCCTTTGGGAAAACCTCAGTCCCCACTAATTACCACATCGATGGGAGCCCACTGAACACTGAAGGAGTTATAAGAGATCTGGGGACACAGGTTGACAGCAACCTTTCTTTCGACCACTACATTGCCACTGTGGTCAGAAAGTCCTTCTATATGGCACATATCTCATTACCAAGGGTTTTGCATCCAGGAAGAAAAAAGGTCAGCATTTCTCTCTACCCTTCCCTCATTGGACCACAGTCAGAGTATAATGCCCCATTTGGCATGTACCTCACTAGACACCTGCAACAGCTAGAGAGGCCACAAAAGTACCTCACGAAGTGGATCCTAACCCTTAAACACATGTCCTACATGAACAGACAAAAAAACTCTGGCTATTCTCTGTCTCATATCGTCTACTAAGAGGTGATCTCTGCTGGACTTACAAAGCCATGTCTGAGCCAGCTCTGTTAGAAATGCTACATCTAAAGAAATCCCAATCCCTCTACACCACACGCTCCAGAGACCTCAACCTCATTACCACAATCAACAGAACATGCTAAAAGGACAGGTTCATAACCCAGAGACTGCCCATGTCTGGAATACACTTCCAGTACATGTCATGCTGAACACCTCGCTAGCCCTCTTCAAGAGAAATCTTGATGAGTGGATAGGAAATAGAAAGTTCACCCTAGGGATCACTCCAGTGGCTCTACTTGATAGAGGCACTGGAAACTAACGTCAGGTGGCACAATGCCAGGGCACTTCTATGGGCTAGGCTTATAAAGGCTCCAGGGCCATTAGCCCAGTACACACCTATGAATGTATGATTATAGTATTGTGGGACTGCTAATGTTGACATTCTTACATACTTGGACTGCTGGAGTGGTTTTCCCAGTAGTGGGAATTGGCAGTGCTGTAGTGAATAACTAAAATGAAAGTGGTAGTGTGTGCCAGTTTTTTTCTTTGCAAGTGAATGGGTTTCCTTGAGTAGCATGCAAAGTAAACAGTGTTTAACTTGATGGCAGTTCTGTGATTAGGTTATTAAAAGCTACCATCCTTGTACCAGTAAGAAACTGTTGCTTACATGCTAACCATACATGTTCATAGCTCTATCGCAGTCCATCTGAATTTTATGAATTATATGAAGAACTTTTCAAAAGGCCCAGTATTAGTGGTACAAAGTACAGACCCCAACAGTGACAATAAATGCGATGTGCTTTATGCGTAATGGCTGTTTTGAAGAGTAATGGTATTAGTACTACAAGTGAAACAAAACACTTCATTGGCCCTCCTCAAATGCAATCTGGACAACTGGATGGATAACTGTACTTTTACCCTAGGGGTTCCACCTGTCTCTCTCCTGCCTGGATATTTTTGTTTTACGTTGTGGATGCAAAATGCTTTCTCCAACACCATTAACATATACTACAACTATAGTTAGTTTTAATTTTTATTTCCTTATTTGTTTTAATGTAAATTGTTAGCCATTGTTTTAAAAATAAAAAGTATAACTAGGAATAAAGTAGTTTAATATAAACTACTTTTTTACTTTTCAACATGGCTTCTGCATCATGCCAAAATAAAACTGGACAATGAAAAGAAATAGTTGATGAAAGGAGAGTGTGTTTCAGGAGAAATGGACTGATGATTATTTCTTTGTTGAATCCAATAATAAAGCACTTGCTTACTATGCAGAGAAGTAGTATCTGTTTTCAAGGACTACAATTTGAAAAGGCATTATATTCAAATGCACCCAAAATTAAGTGAATTGCAAGGAGTGTGCCATAGACAAAAAAAAAAAAAAAAGTTATGTACTCACCATAACGTTCCATGTGAGTTGTTCATCTCGCCTTCATTCTTACAGATGGGTTCAGAGCCAATCATCGGCTCTGAGTCTGCCTACTACAAAACTCGAGGTCTTCAGGCAGCTCCAGGCCAAGTCCCTATCCCATGAGGACTGTAGGTATGAGCTGCCCATATTGTAAATACAGGAGTACGCAACAAACTTTTACCATTAGGGGCAAGAAGTATTCCATTAACCAAAGGTTTAACTGTTTGTCTAAAAGCATGGTGTACTTGGCTAAAAGCATGGTGTACTTGGCTACTTTTAGACTCTGCCCATGTTTTTACATCGGGAAGACAGACCAAAGACTCAGGAACAGAGTCTACGAACATGTTTATAGTACTAAAAAACTAGGGCAGAGAATGCACTAGCGAAGCAGGTACAGGAGTATCCACAATTTTCAAATTATAGATCAGGTGCAGCATGACCCTAGGGGTGGCCCTTTCAACTTATTGTTGGAAATTCCTGAGCTTATTTGGCAAATAAGCGATAACGCTTATAGCCCTCCGGGCCTGAATAATGTGTTCCCTATCCTGTGTTCTTAAATATAAGAGCTTGCAGAGATAGGTTTAACATTACGTTAATTTTATATTTATGACCATTACTGTCATTTTTTTTCCTTAGTATTTAAGTGGTATTTTATTTTATAGATATAGCAATTTTGAGCTTCATATGATGAGCATTTTATAAAATATCAAATTTTTATAATTGGGTTAGATCTCCCGACATCATGGAACATACATATACATACACTTCATACACTTTTTAATGTTTTATTTTTAAAGGTAGCTTTCCTTTGAGGTACGTTTAATTTTGTCAACTTATTCTATTTTATAGTATTTATATTTCTCGTTTTTATATACCTTCACAGTACTTTTATAAGTATTTTTATACATATTTCTCAACATATATTTTTATGCTTTATGTGTGTGGTAATCAGTTTACCTTGGTTGATATTAATCTTAAGATAGAACCAAACACCCTAATACTGGGTGATTTTAACTACCCTGCCATTAACTGGGAAAACTACTCATGTACCAACACCTTTGCCCAATGGTTCTTGGAATTCATAAATTCCAACGCCCTGGACCAGCTAATCCATAGTCCCAACCAGGGGCTCCAATATCCTAGACCTGGTCATTACCAACATGGGAAATAGATGCTCCACACCTATGGTCACCCCCTCATTAGTCAGGTCTGACCATAAGCTAATCACCCTTAACATCCACATCCCATCCCCACCCCCCCAGTAAGGAAGCCTCCATAAAAAACTTCTCCAAAGCCAACCTCATGCTACTCAAGTCAAAAGTGACAAACTTCATGACACTCATGCAGACGGGAACTGAAAGTTCAACTGCTGAATCCTACACTACGGCACTGTACGAGTACATCCACTCAAGCATGAATCGTGCCATCCCAAATAGAACCAAGATGCTCTCCTCCAAAAAAAGGAAGCCAATCTGGTGGTCCCTGCCATAAACAAACTTTACAACAAAAGGAAGAAACTGTTGCAGAAAAGAGGAAAATCCCAGGATGCAAAAAACTCCCTTACCAGCCTCAGTAAGAAACTGAGATCCCTCATAAAATCCTCTAAAGCTAGTTACGAAAATAAAATTGACAAAGATTTCAAAGACAACCACAAGGCATTCTATAACTATGTCAAGAATCTAAATGGAAATACTCAGATCTGCTCTGACCTAAAACAGACTGGCATTAAATATACGGATCCCAAGGATATTGCCAATATCCTGGCAGATCGATTCAGTGCCAACTTCACCCCCCTCTCACCACCTAAATGGCCCATCTCAATACCGGAAGATTGCCAAATTCCGGTAATAACGGCCACACAGGTAAAAAACACTCTCCAAAGCTAAGAATACAGCATACATGGGAACAGATGACATCCCGGGCTGTGTACTATATGAACTACAATATGAACTGGCACCTCACTAAGTGTCATGTTTAATCATAGCCTCACCTCAGGTTTCGTGCCCACTGAGTGACGCAGAGCTACAGTTATCCCACTCCAGAAGGGGGGATCCACCTTGGATCCCGGAAACTACTGTCCCATCAGTCTGACGAGCCTTATCTGCAAGGCCATGGAGCGTATCATCATGGAACTTATAAACAAAGACATTGGCAACCTTCAAACACTGGACTCCACGCAGTTTGGGTTCGTGAAAGGCCGATCTTGTCTCCTGAACCTGACTGACTTCTTCGAATCAGTCTCCAGAGCCATGGACAAGGGTAAGGTGGTCCACACAGCCTATCTAGACCTTGCCAAGGCCTTTGACACCATCCCCCACTCTGGAATCATAGATAAACTTACTAAGGTGGACATTAATCCCTACATCACCCAATGGGTTGCTAACTGGCTTACTGATAGAACCCACACTGTAAAAGTAGCAGACTCCAAATCCAGCTCCAGACAAGTGGAGTACCTCAGGGTTCAGTCCTGGGACCGCTCTTGTTTGGCATCTACTTCTCTGAAGTACAGGCCAACACTAAGGCACTCTGGCTAACAAAGTTCGCAGATGACTGCAAACTGGGAGCCATTATTGAATCCCCAAATAATGTGGATACTCTACAAAAGGGCCTTACAGAAACAGATGCTTGGTGCCAGAGCCATGGGCTCAAGCTCAATGCCAAGAAATGTATAGTTATCCCCTTTGGGAAAAAACATGTACCCGTGAATTACCATACAGGTGGCAGTACACTAAACACCGAAAGTGTGTTACCAGACTTAGGGACACAGGTGGACAGTGGTCTCACCTTCGATAACCACATCACCACAACAGTCAGAAAATCTTATGTGGCACACCTCATCACTAAGGGTTTTTCATCCAGAAAAAAGGAGGTCATTGTCCCACTGTACCAATCCCTCATTAGACCCATTATAGAATACAATGCCGCATTTGGTATGTACCTCTCAAGACATCTGCAACAACTGGAATGGCCTCAGAAATACCTCCCTAAAAGAATCACAGGCCTAAAGCAGATGCCCTACGCTGACCGCCTTAAAAAACTCCAGCTATACTCTGCCGCACATAGTCTACTCAGAGGCATCTCTGCTCAACATACACGGCCATGTCAAACCCAGAGCTGTTGGGCATGCTACACAAAGAAATCCCAATCCCTCAGAGCCGCACACTCCAGGGATCTAAACCTTGTCATCACAATAAACAAAACATGCTAGAGGGATAGGTTCCTGACCCAGAGACTCCCCAGACTCTGGAATAGATTGCCCATACATGTCAAGCAGAGTGCCTCTTTGGCCCTCTCCAAAAAGAGCCTTGACGACTGGATGGGAGAAAGGAAATTCACCCCGGGGATCATGTCAGTTGCCCTGCTAGACAGGGGTCCAGGGAAGTAAATAGTGTGGGAAGAAATAGCCAGGGAATCGTTATGGCTAGGCTTGTATAAGCCCTAGGGCTGATAGCCTCGTACCAACCTATGAACCTACAACTGATGTACTGATATGAATCCACATTTATTTGATAAGTGCACTTTAATGCTTACTGGATTAATTCAATCATGAGATTGTGTCACTTAAAGGGTCAAAGATTTTTTTTCCTTGTTTGTCTGAAGAAGTTTTACTCAATGTAGTAAAACGAAAGTACTAACTTTAATAAATTATTTTCCTGGTGGATTAAGTTACTGCCTGCAATGTTTATTTGGATTTAATTACCTCAGATCTTGTTTGTTGCGTCTAATAATACCATGTGCCATTCTATCGCTCTTTAGGAGAAAACCCATAGAAAGACTGAGCAACCAGGATAAAACTAGTATCTCAGTCCTCAATAAACCCTGGAGGGGGTAGGAGGGTGGGAAGTAAGAATGAAGGTGAGATGAACATCTCACATGGAACGTTATGGTGAGTACATAACTTCTTTATGTGAAGTTGTTCTATCTCGCCGTTCATTCTTACAGATGGGTAGCGTCCCAAGCACCATCTTTCTCGGGTGGCTCACGGAGTACGTTTTTTCAGGACAGTAGAACCAAAGGAGGCCCTGTCTATGGAGGCCTTATCAACTTTGGAATGAGTGATAAAGGTATGAGGTCTTGACCAAGTGGCTGCTGCACAAATGCTGTCTATAGGAAGCCCAGCAAAAAAAGCAGAAGATGTGGACACTGCTCTGGTAGAATGACCCTAAACTGTGTGTTGTAAAGGTAAGTCGGCAGCTGAATAAGTGCAGGTGATGCAATCAGATAACCATCTAGATAGTGTTGTTTTTGCCACTGGCATACCTTTCCTAGAATCTGAAAAGGAAACAAAAAGTTGTCCTGATTTTCTGAACTCAGGTTCTATCCAGGTAAAATCTGAGCTGTCTATGAACATCAAGTTTGTGCAGCATATGCTCTAAGTTATTGGTGTGTTTGGGGAAGAACACTGGTAAATCTATGATCTGGTTAAGGTACACTTCAGTACAAACGTTAGGTAAAAATGAAGGATTTGTTTGCAGGGATACTCTGTCAGCATGGAAACTCAAATAAGGAGGCTTTATGGACAAGGCTTGTAGCTCTGATACTCTACAGGCAGACGTGATGGCTACTAAAAAGATAGTTTTCCAAGACAAAAATTTCAAATCACATGAGGAAGTTGGCTCGAAAGGTGGGAGAATAATGCGTGAAAGCATAAAATTTAGGTTCCATGGGATATAAGGGGATTTCACAGGTGATCTGATATGGAAGGTTCCTTTGAGAAAGGCTTTGGCTAGCTTGTGTGACATTATGTTCAATCCTTCAAAGCCAAGATGAAAATTAGAGATGGCGGCACGTTGTACCCAAACTGTAGCTGCCACAGCTCCTTTACTGAAAAGCATAGTCAAAAATTCTAATATGGAGGAAATGGGGGCTTGGTAGGGATCAATGTTATTTTGAGAAGCACATATAGAAAATCTTCTCCATCTGCTAAGGTAGAACTTCCTAGTACAGGAAATATGAGAAGATATTAAATATACTGCTTTTCGTTTGAAAGGTTATGGAACCTGGCTATGTTGGGAATTGGAGCAGCCAAGCTGTCAATTTTAGGGACTGAAGAGAGGGATGAAGAGCCCCCGACGAGTGCATCAGAAGGTCTGAAACTGAGTCCAGAATCCAAGGCTATTCCAACAGATGAAGTCGAATGAAGGGGAACCAAATCTGACGAGGCCAATGAGGGGCTATTAGAATGATGGTCCTTACCAGGGCTTTTGCTTTCTGTAATACTTTGGGTATCAAGGGAATTGGTGGAAATGCATAGAGGAGACCTGGAGGCCAATCGTGTACGAGTGTGTCCCGTGGGGCATCTCCTGGAAGGGGAATAAGGGCAAAGTAGCTTCTGCATTTTGTGTTCATGTGGGAAGCAAAAAGGACGCAGAAAGGCTGGCCCCACCTGTGGAATATTTTCTCAGCTCTTTTTTGAGGGACCACTCGTGAGGCAACAAAATTGCCCTGCTCAGTTTGTCTGCAACCATGCTGTATTTCCCCGGGATGTGCACTGCTATCAGAAAGCGCTGGGTGGATGTATCCCACTAATATACTCTTGGAGGTTCATGGCAACGGGGTTAGGAGACCTGGTTCCTCCTCGTTTGTTCAAGTATCAGACCACTGACATGTTGTCCATCTGAATCACAACTGTCTCCAGAGGGAGAGAGTCCTGAAAGTACTGCAATGCCAAAAGTACCGCTCATCTCCAGGACATTGACATGCAGATGTCTCTCTTGTTCGGTCCATGTGCCTTGGACTGTTCTTCCCTGAAACCCCCCCCTATCAGGGAAGCGTCCGTGGTCACTGCGGCTGCTGGTGAGGGTAGGATAAAAATATGACCTATCGTTACATGAAGAGAGGTCAACCACCACCGAAGATCCTTTTTGCATGTGTTTGACAATTATGAGATGAGACATTGGGAGCTCTTGATAAGACCATTGAGTGAATAGCAGCCATTGTAGAATCTGCATGAGCATGCGATCCAACAGTATCACTATTATTGCAGCTGCCATCATGCCTAACAACTTTAGCACTTCTGATGCTGGAGCCTTGTCACTGGATATGATGTACTGGGCCTGCTGACGAAGTAGTAAAACTCTTTCTGCTGGAAGTTTTAAAGTGGTGGTGGTGTCCAATTCTGCTCTGATAAAAACTATGTGTTACGATGGCGACAAGGCAGATTTTCCTGAATTTTGGTAATGCCCAGATGACTGCAGAGAGTGAGAGTGGTGTCCCTGGCTTGTATTAGCGGATGCCTGGTGGTGGTGGTGAGGAGCCAATCGTCTTAAGTACGGAAACACCTGGAATCCTAAACACCTCAGGTGAGCCGTGTCTACTGCCATACATTTGGTGAACATTCTGGGGGGCTGTAGTGAGACCAAACGGCAGGGCTCAAAACTGGTAATGATTGGCTCCTAGCCGGAAGTGCAGATGACCCCTGGATGGTTTGGCCGTTTTTATATGGTAGTACGCATCCTGCAGATCTATCGAGCACATCCAATTGTCTTTCCCTAAGAAGGGAAGTATCGACTGAAGCATGACCATCCGGAACTTCTCTTTCTTGACAGATCTGTTTAGTCTGCGGAGGTCCAAAACAGGTCTCTAGTCCCTTGTTTTTTTTTTGAAACTAAAAAGAATCTTGAGTAAGTTCCGGATCCTGTCTGGTCTGCTGGGACTGACTGGATGACTCTTTCTTAGCAACGTTTGGGCCTCTACTGTTGCTTGCTCCCTGTAACTGGGTGGAACGTTCGGGATTTTTGTTGTCAATGGAGGGGGAGTGGCGAAAGGAATGAAATATCCTCTGAAAACTATACTTTGTACCCAGTTGTCATTTATTTTGAGCCAAGCATTTGGATACAAAGATAAGCGACCCCCGACTGCCCCCAGAGCAGGACAGTCGGGCCTCCTTTCAGGAGCGCTGGTAGGGCTTCCCAAAGTATTGGGTCTCTCTCACCCTGGTTTTGCGGACCCCCTCTGCCATGTAGCATCTTCCGTTATTGCCCCCTCCTCTGACACTGGAGGGGGATTCACCATGTGTGTCCAGAAAGGCTCCTTGGGCTTTTCAGAACCACATCTTTCCTCCCTTTTGACCCTTGGGGTAGGAACTGGTAGGGGTGGAAAAACGGACTCTGACAGCAGACAGAGTCTTTCCTTCCTGCTCACACCTGGTCAAAGTTTCCTTAACTTTGGGCCCGAAAAGGGATGAGCCATCAAAAGGGGTTTTGACAAAGGATGACAAAGGGCTCTGCGAAGGAAAACAACCTCATTCAGGAATGTCTCCTGAGAGAGTAATTCCTGCACCCACTGCCCTACCCATTCCATCAGCAGCATATGAAATGAGAAGCATGGACGAGTTCAGTATGGAATTGAGAGTAGCAAGCTGGGAGGCGACCTGGGTCTGATGAAGTCTTGCTTATAAGAGTAAGACGAAAGCCTAACCTTTATTTTATTTTGTTTATTTTTGGGCATTTGTTCAAGTTTGGATTAAAAGGAGTGTGGTGAAAAGCAGGTGCCCGCAGTTCATTATTGACTTTTATCCTAGAATGAATGTTAGGAGGATGAATAGAGGAAGAAGTTTCTGACATCTTTTTGGTGGCTGCTGCCACCACCAAGGCATCAACTGCCACTTCTTTGTTGAGGAAAGTCTTATCCTGAGGGACAGAAATAAATTTACTGGGCCTCCTAGGGACAGACTCCATGATGTCCATAGACTCCCACGCCCTTCTTGAGACCAGCTCCATGAGCTCATTGAAGGGCGGAGACACCCAAGAGTTGGAGGATTGAGACTTGAAAGCCTTCAGGAGAACCAACTAGTCTTCAGTAGGGTTTGTGGACTGCCAGTCACCCCTCTGCCTAAGGATTTCTAGTATCTCAGCAAATGAGATCCTCAGAGGGGGGCCATGGGGACCCTTCTGATTCATCAAAGTCAGTATCAGATGTCTGGGACTCCTGTGGGGAGTCTAGAGGTTTCCTCTTACAAACTTTCTTCACCAGAAGCTCCCACTGATGAGGTTCCCAGGAGGTCTCGGAAGAGCATGGGCCACCCAATGGGGCTTCCTGAGGCTCTGGGGTCTCTATGCTTGGCCAAGATCTGTGAAGCAGAAGCAGACACAGGCGCTTTAGGGGAGGAAGAAGTCGGGACCAGAGGTCGAGGATGTCTTAGGAGACATAACTCTCCTCATGGCTTTGAAGGCACCTCTGCTCCGATGCGAAGGGACCAACGGATCCGAGGAAACCATCGATACCCCCGGCACTGGGACAGTGGGCTCCAAGCCAGAGGTAGGAGCCGAGCTCATCCAAGCCGAAGCCCCGAGAGGGAGAGTCTGAACTGACAAGTCGGTCCAACTATCCTCCCCGGACAAGACAGCGCCAGCTCCTAGAGTTCTCGATCAGCACCGAGGATGTCAGAGTAAACAGAGCCGAAGACACTGGAGCAGACGTCTGCTCTGAAGGCTCCACGATCAACAGGTCCAACCCTCCGGCTCTGAAGGATTTGTATGGCTCGGAGGAGGAAGAGTTGTAGCTGGCATACGGTCTTTGGCTCCGAAGCTGCTTGGGTCAGAGCCGATAAAAATTTTGCAAAGGCCGGTGCCTGTAAAAGCTTCTGCACCACACGATCCACATTCGGAAAGACTAATGGAAGACGGAGATGAATGGATTGAAGGTGGTACCAACTGTAATAGAGATTTTGGAATTTTGGGGACCGGTCCTGAAAAGATAAGACAGTCAGCTCTGAGACCTGTGGAGCCGATGTCACAGACTTTTTAGATGTTTTCGATTCAGTGCAAGTCTTGGAAGACTTTGAGGACTTGCTGGATCCATCCTGGTCACTCAAAGCCTCCTGGAAAGGTTTCAGTAAACCCCTATCAGTAAGTTTCCTCTTTCTCTCTTGGAGAACCCGAGAAGAAAAGGAATGGCATACGGAGTAGGTTTCTTGCAAGTGTAATGCTCCTAAACAATAAACGCAGTTGACATGATTGTCAGTGACAGACATTTTCTGCCCACATTTAGGACATTTTTTAAACCCTGACTTAGGGTGTTTGTCCTTATCAGCCATTGACAAAAAAATTAGACACACCCAACAACTATAAACTATGACAATAAGCCTTCCAAAAATACAGGCTAAATATAAAAGACACAAGCCTTCCAAACTATGGCTAACAGGTCACACACATACAGACATTATTTATCTAAGCAGATAATATATAAAGTTGTGACAAAGTCACTATTTAAATGCAAACAAAGCTATTTACTACTAATAGCAGACCAAACTTAACTCTAATAATTTTAAAGCTTGTGGCAAAAGGTCACTAAGCACACACTCTAAGAATTAACTATTTCTAAGAAAAAATGTGACAGGTCACTATTTAAACAGTATTTAAACACTGAATTTTAACTAGGCCTAAGAAAAACTAGGCCAAATATTAATATATGAAAAAGCACACTAAGGGAAAGGGAAACTACACAGAAAACTAAAGAGCTTAAGTAACTAACTACAACTACTTTTTAGAAGAAAATATCAATAATATTTGAAAAATATTGAAAAGTAAGATTTTTACTGGCCCGAGCTAGCGACAACCTTCGATCTGTTGCAGCAGCAAACTAGATCTGAGGTAACTCTAGGTGCATCATAGGATAGGGACTTGGCCTCGAGCTATTTGAAGACCATGAGCTTTGTAGTAGGCCGACTCAGAGCTGAGGATCTGCTCCAAACCCATCTGTAAGAATGAATGGCGAGATAGAACAAATTCACATTAAAGTGCTTTATGGAGTCAAAAAGAAAGCCTGTACCCAAATTTGAAAATGCAAACTGGATGGCTGATTTGGCATTCTTAGTAGACATCACTGCTCATTTAAACAACCTGAACCTGTGACTCCAAGGTGAAAATCTACTAATAAATGACGTTTCAAAACAGTGACGGCATTTGAAGTGAAACTCAAATTATGCAACTGTCAGATTAAGAACAATAACTTCATTCACTTTGAAACACTATCTGAACAAAGCCACGTAAATACTGAAAAGTATGCGGCATTAATTAATAGTTTATCACAGGACTTTGAGAGTTGATTTCCAGCAAACACCAACAGCATTTCAGTATATTTGCTACTCCATTCTCAGTTGACATCAACATGTTGCCTGCAAACCTTCAACTGGAATGCACAGAGTTGCAATTAGATGTACATTTCTGCAAGAGTTGTTGTTGTTTGTCTTTCAGCTTTTTCCAGGTAAGGGGTCGCCACAGCGGAACTCCAGTCTGCTAATGATTGGCAGTAGATTTTTATAAAACGGCGAGGTGCCAGCTCGACACCCAACCTTCAATGAAGGTACGCCCATTTACGCACGCATGTCTTTCGAACGCGACCCAACCGTGGGGAGGATATGCAGACTCCACACAGAAGGCACTCCCAAGCCAAGCCGAGAATCGAACGGGAGAACCTCTTGCTGTGAGTTAACAATGCTACCGCCGTACCACCGCGGCATCACATTTATGCAAGAGTATTGATTGGATTTTTATAAGCTTCACTTGCCTAAAGAAAAAATATCCATCATGTTACGAATATGCCCTGTTCATGACATTTCTGTTGGGGAGTACATACATTTGCAAGCAAATGTTTTCTCATATAAAGTATACAAAAAGTAAAATCAGAACTAAAATTTCAGATGCACATGTTAAAAATACTCTTTGCATCGCTACTCTATCAAAAGATATACACAAGCACTGGAATCAAAAAGACAGGCTCAGTGTTCACATTACAAAGGTTATCCTCATAATGTTTGTTTATTAAACAAAAGAATAGTGATTTTACAGCCTGAACCTCCTGATATGAATACTTTACAAAAGTATAACAAGAGCTAGGACCAATATGTTTGAATTCTATGAAGGTCTGTGTCTGGCTGCACCCTTGTGAACAGGTTTTATGAATAAACGTTGCCACTATTGATAAAGTCAGTTATTTATTGAAATTTGTGAAAAGTAACAAACACTGGAAAACCCTTTCAAATTTTCTGCAAACACTGGGAAACAACTCAAGTTGGAGACGTATAGTGAGCTAAGGAAGAAGTACAAAAAGGTATTCTCTGATGATGCTATGCCTCATTGGGTGGATCAGTACAAGTCGTCAGCTGAAATGTGCACTCATGCATATTGGAGAGGCAACTGCAAAAAAGCAGGAGTGAGATTACCTTGTGAAATTGAAGTGTGATGTCGCATATTATGTTCTTTGTGGCTCAAAGTTGAACACGTTCTAGCATCTGTTAGTGGAACAAATGCAAAAATACAAACTGTTCATTTTTTAAGAAGTTCAAGATGGACAAAGAATTGTAGGTCTTATCATTCCTGCAAGCTGTGCATCACTACTGGTAAATCTTCTTTCATCTTCAGACCAGCCTCACCAAATAGCAATGCAACAGATGTGGCAACAGCTTAATTTGCAGAGTATTCACCACTTTATTGATGCTACAGAGTGACGAAAAGCAGATGTAGTCATGACTTGCATAATTTCAGGGACAGATTACAAAGATATTATGTAATGTGCATTTCAAAAGGAGTGCTCAGTTTGATAATGCCACTTAAGATGGCAATCTGTGGGAACCATCCACATAGTGACGAAAAGAAGAGGTCCAATATCCCAGTAGTGATGACATACCTACTGCAATGGAGTTGGAAACAGAAGAATACATCAGCACCGTGGACGACATATGGACATATATCCGAGTGATGCCTCCAGGTGCATCTGCAGTTAACTCCTACTGACGCCTCTAGAAGTCAAATATTATTTGATCATATTTGCAGCAATAATTCCAAAACCATGTTGTGTACAAGGTTTTAAAAGATTTTATCTTAAATCGTACACAACTGCAAACCTAACTGCATTAATATTTTACCTCTGTGTAGTGCAGACAGATATTAACTGTTTTTATGATGATATTAATTTATAGATGATATTTTCACATTTTCTAAATATCTCAACAGCTAAGTAACATAGACAGAACTCCTTAGCCTCATAAGAAATCTCTCAGCTAGATGAACAAAATGCTGCTGACAGTGTGTGTGTGTGTGTGTGTGTGTGTGTGTGTGTGTGTAACTTGAGTGGTTGCGGAGATATTGTAAGTTGTTTACAAAATATTAGAAATGTAATAGTTGCTGTGTTTACTGTGACTTATAAAATTTGGTTTAAGACCTAGAACCTAAAGAATACTACCACTATAAAAATAGTTTGTGCTATACAGTTTGCCATTTATACTGGTTCATAACCACTATGGTTCCAGAGATATGAAGATTTGTTAGAAATGTGAGGACAATTTGATTCTGTCAAAAACAAACTTCCTGAGCTCCATTGGAGTGAATGAGTTATGGGCATCTTTAAGAAACCAGCAAAATCAAGCGGTATGATCTCATAAAAATGGAAGGGTTCCATACCCGTTTGAAAAAATATATATATATTAACCAAGATGTTTAGAGTTAACTGTTCGATTAAGAATTAGACTGTTAAGGAAAATATTGGGCATTTATTACATTTATTAATTGTTCGAATGCACCTACAGTACAGCCAGAAGGTAGACTTTGGTCGCCCGTGGCAGCAAAAGAGTTAATTATATGATATATTTTATATGCGGCCCCAAGACCATTTCTGTTCACCCAATGCAGCCCCGGCAATCCAAAAGGCTGGACAACCCAGCACTACAAAATATTTTCCATGTAGCCAAGCATGACTTCCTAGTAACATGTTCTTCTGCCTCCTAATAACAGTTGCATGGCCTCGGGTGGGGACACCTAAATGGGATAAAAAAACATTGTCCATACATTTTTATGGAGATTCTGGGTATTAGGGTGGATCAGAGATCTCTTGCCCTGAGAGATCAGATCCACTCTGCGAGGTAGTTTTTGGTAACTTCCCCTGGCCAAATGTATGGAAAGGAAAACAGATTCTGTCTGGTCCAAAAGGAGCCACCAGAAGCATCTCTGTCAAGTCCTTCTTGATCTTTAGTACAATGGGAATTGGAGGAAAAAAAAAAAAAAAGAGAAGGCAAGAAGGAAAGGACAACTATGCAAGTCCTACTTACCTGTAAGAGCAGACGTTCATTTCACACTGCATCAGTGGCATATGGTTTCTGTGCTTACACAAACCCACATTGGCAACTTTCCAGTGTTCGGAATCCTCTCCCCAGACTGTGACAGGGGATTGGCTAAGCCCCTCTCATCAGGGGAAGCCTAACCCCTGTCACAGGAAGTCAGCTAGTTGTTCAGGCTGTTACTGGTAAGTAGGAAGAACCAAGACCAGAAGCAAGAATTGCCAGAAACTAACCAATTTGCAGCCCAAAAATGTTAATGCGAATATTAAAGCGAACCAACACAAGGTTGTATACTATCAAACTATATACAAAAATAAGGGGGCTGGTACGTAGGTGCTACTACTGAAGCAGTGTGAAATTCAAACAACTACTGTTACAGGTAAGTAGGACTTTTACAACTGTACTATATTTATCATTCATGCTGCCTTACTGGCACGTGACTAGCTTCCCAAAGCTTACCCACCTGAGGAGGAGGAAGGAAAAGGATAAGAGTCCCTGGAGAATGGCCCTTGTAAACCTGGTTTTAGAACTTAAGAAACCAGCTTGTAATACTTTGTAAAAGTTTGAAGGGAGGACCAAGTTGCTGGTTCTAAAATGGCATATTGGAAAGGAGTCGACTTGAGTGCCACCAAAGAGTAGAAGTTTCTGGTGCGTCTTAACCCTGCCTGGAATATATTTACCATGTTGAGTAACAAAAACAGCATAGAACAAACCAATGAGCAATCACCTGTAGAGAAAGGTTGACCATTCTTAAACCCAAAACAGCTGTTCAGCTTTCATGAAGAACTTGGTTCTGTCACAGTAGCTATGTCAGAAACCTAGGAGGAAACTCCCAGATATGCTCAGAATTAGTTCAAAATGATGTGAAGATTACTGATCCTACAGACATTGCCAACATACTGGCTGACAGGTTCAGTGCAAACTTCTCCCCCCCCCTCCTCCCCTAAAGGAGAGATATCTATACCAAATGATTGTAGCCCCCCAAACATCTCTAACGCCCAGGTGAGAACTGCTCTCTCCAAGGCAAAGAACACAGCATCCATGGGACCTGATGGTGTCCCCGGCTGTGTGCTCCATGAACTCAACGAGGAATTAAACCCACAGTTAGGACAGCTGTTTAATCTTAGTCTCACCTCCGGATACATACCCAGGCAGTGGCGCACAGCGACTGTGGTCCCACTCCACAAAGGCTGTGCCTCCACCGACCCTGGAAATTACCGTCCCATTAGCTTGACAAGCCTTATCTGCAAGGCCATGGAGAGGATCATAATGGATCTCATAAATAAAGACATAGGGAACTTGCAGACTTTGGATCCAACCCAGTTTGGCTTTGTCAAAGGCAGATCATGCCTTTTAAACTTGGTTGACTTTTTCGAAACAGTCACCAAGGCCATTGACCAAAATTTGTCTTTAGCCAGCTCATCTAGAGCCTGGGCACCTGGAAGGGTCCCTGAACCTTTGGAAGCTGGCCGGCTGTTATATCCTTGAAAGGATATAACCCATATAGCCAAGCATACCTGTCAAATGTACCTCATTATGAGGAATGTTCCTCATTTGGAGTCTTAAAAAGTATGTGTTCCACAAGGCTTCACACTGAGTGTCGCACATTCAAGTGTGAGGCATTTTTGTAATCGATATCCATGGTAAATGGAACTGAAACATATTAAGTCATTAAAAGAACTTTTCTACAATTAAAAATAACACATTTTTACCAATTCTTGGCTTGGCTCAAACCTGCCTTTTTAGTCAGCTCAGTTCGTGGGAGGTGTCCCGAAGCTGGTAGGCTGGACAACTGTTCTATCCTATACCCCATAAAGTTTAGGCTACTGCAGCAGTGATCAATTTGAACATATTCTTTTATACTTAATAGTTATGTACAGTCTATTATTAATGTCTCTGTTGAGCACAACCAGGTAATGGGTGGCAAACAGCGTTAGCACGATTTCTAGCCTACCCTCCACCCCCATAAAAAAGGGACCATCTATCCCTACTATCAACAAGTTAGATCGTTGGATTACTTTAAAAGGCTTCTTGTGGCTACTTCTGTCTTAGAGTCATTTTAAAGCAAGGAACTCTGCCTCTGCATGTGAGAGCATGTTGTGTCTTTTTTCCCCTACTAACAATACTAGTTTACTTTCTCCAGTATGTTTGTCCTTGGCATGCATTTTAATAGACATTTTAAAAAAAACAGGACAGCACACACTCTCTGGACTAGCAAACAGAGATTCCTGTCAGAATTTGGACACAATGTAAAAAAAAGTAGTTATGTACTCACCATAACGTTCCATCTGAGTAGGTAACTTCATTTGTCAGCAACCTGTGTGTATCGGATCCGAGACGGCAGCTTTCCAAGTTAGAGATCTGAGCTCCAAGCTCCTCCCCCTTACCCATAATACACCACCTTCTTCCAATCCTCAGATCGCGTTTGCCCATCTATATAACCTCACGACAAAACAACAACCTGAAGAATCCTAACCTAAGGATTAAACAAATGACCTGAGAAACCATCCTAGGGTTCTGGTAATCTAAGAACCAGGTTAGGGGGAAGGAGGGAGGGTTGGTTACGGACAAATGAAGTTACCTACTCAGATGGAACATTATGGTGAGTACATAACTTCTTTATCTGAAGTAGGTAACTTAATTTGATCATCAACCTGTGGGACAGAGTCCCCAGCTACCAAAAACTTGGGAGGTCCTCAAGGAAGGATATTCCGGAGCACTGCAGAGCCAAAGGCTGCCCTACCTCTAGACACTAAATCCAATTTATAGTGAGAGATAAAGGTATGAGAGGACGCCCAATTAGCCGTAGAGCAAATGTCATCCAAGGGAACTCTCGACCAGAATGCAGCAGAAGTAGCCATAGAGCGGGTAGAATGAGCATGAACCCCTGTAGGCTCCGGCAGGCCAGATAGTTTGTATGTGAGCAGAATGCAATTTGAAATCCATCTGGCCAGAGTTACCTTCGATACAGGCTTACCGAAAAAGGGTTTTGCAAAGGAGACAAAGAGCTGATCAAACTTGCGGAATGCAGCTGTTCTGTGTAAATAAAAACGTAACTGTCTATGAACATCTAACGAATGAAGTTTGTACTCCCCTTTGTTTTGATAGTTGGGGAAAAAAATGGAAGATTAATGGACCGATTGATGTTCACCTCGGAGGCCACTTTAGGTAGAAAGGATGGGTTAGTCCTGAGAGAGACCCTGTCCTTATGGAAAAACAAGATACGGGGCTTTAATACAGAGGGCCTGAAGTTCCGACACCCTTCTAGCAGAGGTAATCGCAACCAAAAAGACAGTTTTCCAAAACAAGAATTTCAAATCAACAGAAGCTGCAGGTTCAAAAGGAGGTCCAGTCAGAGCTTGAAGGACCAAAGTCAGATCCCATGGAAGGACGGGGTTCCTAGTAGGAGGTCTCAACAGGAACGTACCTTTCAGAAAAGTCTTGCAAATCTTGGTGGACGCAAGGGGGTTGAGACTGTCCACAATGTGAAAATGGGAGATGGCAGCCATTTGAACCTTTACAGTAGAATAACTGGCTCCTTGCTGAAAAATATGAGATAGGAAATCAAGCACTGCTGGGAAGGGAGCAGTGAAAGGGTCCAATTTCCTATGAGATGCCCAAATGGAAAAACGCTTCCATTTACTATTGTAAACCTTCCTGGTAGAAGGCTTATGTGCCGCTACCAGGATAGATCTGACTGCAGACGAGATACCAGGAGACCTAGCAACTAATGGAACTGGATCAACCAAGCTGAGAGCTTGAGATCGACCAGATTCGGGGGTATGAATCCTGAAAGATGAGATATCCGTTCAGAGATGGGATCCAAGATCCAGAGAGGAGCTATAAGATGAGACTGTAGGCACGGGAACCAGGCTTGACGAGGCCAGAATGGGACTAGGAGGATAATCGTGTTCCCCAACCAACGAGCTTTCTGTAAGAATTCTGTTACCAACGGGAGAGGAGGATAAGTATAAAGAAGACCGGGTGGCCAAGCATGAACTAGAGCATCTCTGGGGCTTTCCCCCAGAGGGGGAACTGGAGCGAAAAACTCGCTATACTTCGCATTGGAAGGTGAAGTGAAGAGATCACAGCAAGGCTGACCCCACTTGCGGAAGATCTGTTTCACGACTAACGGATTCGGAGACCACCCGTAAGGTAAGAGGATAGTTCAACTCAGTTTGTCCACTAGGATGTTGGACCGACCCGGAATATGCGTTGCTAACAGAAAACGGCTGGTGGATATCACCAAGTCCCAAACTCTCATGGCCTCTCGGCAAAGAGGGTAAGACCTGGTCCCCCCCCTGTTTGTTGATGTACCAGACCACTGACATGTTGTCTGACTGAATCGCAATAGTCCCTGGAGGGGGAAAGGCATGAAGGGCTTGCAACACTAAAAGCATCGCCCTCATCTCCAGAACACTGATATGCAGAACGGTCTCTGTCCAAGTCCACGTACCTTGGACAGTTCTGCCCGCGTAATGCCCCCCCCACCCAAGGTGAGAAGTGTCCGTGGTCACCGTGGCTTGGGGTTGCGGCATAACAAATGGTCGACCTTCCCGAAGCTCTCAAAATTGGAGCCACCAAATGAGGGAATTTCTGCAAACTCTGCTGAGAGGACTCAGTAAGTCCAACTGGTGGTGAAGGATGGACCACTGACCCTGCAAAGTCCACTGGAGAATCCTCATGTGTAAGCGAGCTAAGGGCATGAAATTGATTGCTGCTGCCATAAACCCTAAAGCCCTCAGGACCGACTCCGCTGACAGGGCCGGGTGACTGAAGAAGGGCTAAAACGTGTAAGGTCAAACTGCAAAGTCTGTCTGATGTCAAGAAGGCCTTGGTCTGAAGCGTGTCTATTTTGGTCCCTATGAACTCCAAGACTTGAACTGGTTGAAGGGATGACTTCAAGTTTATGGTGATGCCCAATCGGGACGCTAGAAGTAGGAAGCAATCCCTGGCTAAGCAGAGTAGATGCCTGATGGGGGCAGTAAGGAGCCAGTCATCTAGGTAAGGAAAAACCTGTATTCCCTGAAGTCTCAGGTGGGCCGCTACAACTGCCATGACCTTGGTAACACCCTGGGGGCTGTGGTGAGACCGAAGGGTAGGACCCTGAACTGGTAATGACTAGCCCCTAGCCGAAAGCGGAGGAACCTCCTGGATCACCTGTCCATAAGAATGTGATAGTACGCATCCTTGAGGTCTATGGAGCACGTCCAGTCCTTCTCCTGCAGCAGGGGCAGAATGGATTGAAGTGTGAGCATCCGGAATTTCTCCTTGGCAATGAAGAGGTTCATTGTTGAAAGGTAGAGAATCGGCCTTAAGTCTCCCGTCTTTTTTGGCACCAAAAAGAACCTGGAGTAATTGCCAAATCTGGATTGGCCTGAGGGGATGTGCTGGATGGCTCTTTGTTCTAGTTGCTTTTTTACCTCTAAAGCTGCAGCCTCCCGCTGACTGGGTGGAACATCGGGGAGGCACCTCGACTGAGGAGGCAGGTTTATGAAAGGGATTGAGTAACATCTGGATATTATTCAAAGCACCCAGTGGTCTGTTGTGATGGACTCACATTGGGCCAAGTGCTTTGAAAAACGCCCCCTCCCCCCCAGACTGCCTCCAGAGAGGAGCAGTCAGACAACCTCTCAGGGCTGCTGCATGGGTCGGTCAGAAAAAGGTTCCCGCGACCCAAACTTTTTCGGCCCCCCCTCTGCCTCTGGGCCGGCGTCCACCTTGTCCTCCTCTGCCTCTGAAGGACGAAGGGTCCGGAGCATAACGGGACTGCTGAGACTTCCGGAACCACATCTTTAGTCCTCTCTGGTTCCTGGAAAAGGACCACTGAGGAGCCGAGAAGCTGACTCTGACGGCAGACAGCGTCTTCCCGTCTTGATCGCTCTGAACCAATGTGTCGAGAATGGTCTTCCCAAACAGGGTACGTTCGCGAAGGATGCCTTGAAAGGTTCTGCAAAATCACAAAGCCAGAGCCAGGCGTGACGCCTTAAGGCGATGCCGGACCTGCTGGCTCTAGCGGCCCCCTCCATGGCATGGGAAAGTAGCCACATAGACGTGTTTGAAACAGATTTCAGAGTGGCCATGCAAGCCGAGAAAGTCCATTTGTCCTCAGCTGACATGGACTCAGGGGGAGACTCAGCATATTCTTTCACCAGATCCCGCTGAAGTCTAATTACATGGGCCAAATAATTCAGCGCCCTTATGGAAAAGGTAGCTGAAGCAAACATCCGCTTCCCAATACGATCCATCGTCCGAGACTCCTTATCAGGGGGATGGATTGAGGAACTATCCTGGGCAAGTTTCTTCTTGGTGGCTGCCACCACCACCATGGCATCTACCAGGGATCCCTTACTCCAAGCTGTCCTATCCACAGGGGGACTAAGAATCCTATCTGGCCTCCTGGGGATTGGCTCTACAGTATCCGGTTCCTTCCATTTCCTAGTAGTGATGAGGTCAACCAGGGGGTCGGCCGGAGGGGACACCCAAGAGGTAGACGGGCCTGCAAACGCCTCCAGGAACACAGACTGGTCCGAGGAAGGTTTTCGGGCTGACTCCCCCCCCCCCCCTTAGACAAAGCATTTTCATGTCTCCAAAAGAGACGTCCTGGGGGAACCTTCCCCTTCCTCCAAATCGGTGTCTTCCGTGAGGGATTCAGGGGAGTCCAAGTGGCTCCTCTTACACTTAAGTTTGTAGGGGCCTCCTCGGTGGGACTATCCGAGAAGGGCTCACCAACAGGGTCGTGTTCCACCAGTGGGACAGGCTGGGGTGTCAACACAGGCTGTCCCTGGGACTGGATGATGGAAGACAAACCCAGCTGCAAGGGAGTGGGGGCGGGATCCGAAGAAAGAGCAGAGGGTTTCGAACTTAGAGAGTACCCTCTCCACCACGTCGAAAGCCGAGGGTGAACCGATCTCTCTGGGCTCTATGGTTAACACCCTCGGATGCGGCGCGGGGATTGGCGGAGCTCTCTGACCAGAGAGGAAAGTGTGCTCCGACCGAAACGGAGCTGAAGACACACTGGCCCCCCTCGGATCTGATGCACGACTCTCAGCCCCGAGAGCTCAGATCCGAAAGGTGATCCAACAAACTTGAGGGCATGGCCGGTGTTGAGGTAGCGATAACCATCGGCGCCGACTCCCTGACTCAGAGACTCCTCGGATCTGAAGGCTCCGAAACCCGATAGTGGAACGGAGAAGGAGCTAACAGGGCAAAATGTGTGACTGAACTCCCCCCCGGAGTGGGGGAGGCAGCAGCACTCCCATCTGCAGTTGGGTTTGGAGGAAACAACACATCATCCGGTCCATATCAGCAGAGAGGCTACGGGTTGACCTAGAGGAGTCCACTGAAGCTGGCCGGGAGGGCCACCGCGATGACCTTGAAGATGGTCGGGCCTCCTCCTCCTCCGGCTCTGGGGAAAAATGTGGGGAACGCAGCCAAGGGGAGAAAGGCCCGGAGACCTTCTGGGGTGAGGAGAGCAGCTTAGCAGGCAGGGCCGAGGGGGCAGAGCCGGCCAGCTGCTTGTGGCTTCTATGCCTCTCTTTCTACCTCTCTCTCTCTCTCTCCTCTCTCTTGTCTTTTTTTGAGTCCCTTTCTCCCTGGGAAGAAGTGGGAGGTTGAGTCCCAGCCAGGGGAGAGGGGACAGCAAGCTGAGCCACTGATGGAGAGGACGAGGAAGCAGACTCCGCGGGTAGGAGACCTGCCAGAATCTGCTTATTGCTCCTATCCTTCAGGGCCCAGGGGTTAAAGGCTGTGCAAATTTGGCAGCCTGATGATAAATGTGGTACCCCCAGGCAGAGAATGCACTGAGTGTGGCCATCCAGTGGGGAAAGCTTATGGCCACACTCAGTGCACTTAGAAAAGATGGCCTTTGGGGCCTCGGCCATGATTTCTAAACTAAAACACACACGCGCCCACACAAACGCTATAAAGGGAAGGGTTCACTAATCATTAAACTACGAGGGTAAAACTCAGGGGTTTAAACTAGGGAATTATACTATCCACACACACAAAAGCTAGGAAGATTTTTGAGAAAATGTTCTACTCACAATTGCCTAAATGCTAGGAGCTCGAGAAACTAGTGCCTGACAAAGCCGTGGCAAACAAGATCTGAGGATTGGAAGGAGGTAGCAGGGTATTATGGGTAAGGGGAGGAGCTTGAAGCTCAGATCTCTGGCTTGGAAAGGTGCCAGCTTGGATCTTGGTCGGATCCGATACCCACAGGTTGATGATCAAATGAAGTTACCTACTTCAGATTGCCATTTAAATATATCCGTATCAAGATTTGGACTACGTACAGCACTACGGTAAATTCTTAATATTGACAACTGCTCAGTGTAAAGTGGTGCTATGCTCTCAGCCACAGTGGACTAAAGTAGTCAAACTCAGTGAGAAGGCAGTATCACTCAAAACAACTTTGCTTGAAATCTTACCACAAAAAATAATGGACTCCATAAGAGCAAACAGCAGTAAAAGCCTCTTCAATCAGCAGGGGAAGTGGGTAATACAGATTTCTGGCTTACTCTTTTGGAGTGCATTTCTCAAGGAACACTTGTTTCCTTCTCATTCCTAAAATGTGTTGAGAGGGTCTTAGAAAAATCAATTAAATTTTCCCGGTTACAAAAAATTACATGTCATGTAAATTTGTTGTACCAACCCAAAATAGCTCAGAATGCCCTTATGGTCACAGCTTCTAGGTGATAGTTATTTTGTGTCCTTATGCAGCCATCCCACACAGATAGGACTTTCCTTTCAAGTACAAATGTACACATGTTCTAAGACTTTTTCTCCATGCCTTTTTGATAAACAGTTGAACAGCTATGTGCGTTTCCGATTGGACCGGGGGGGTGGGGCTAGGAAGTCTGTTAACATTTTTGAAATAAAGCGACTGTAGGTAATCATCTCTCTCAACTGTCCAGATTTTCCCTGTGTGTGTCTGTGTTTGTCTGTGTGTTCGCATGCTCTATGACGAAGTCAAACTCCACCCATAAGGGCAGAGTTCGACTTCTGTACTTAATTTTCACTTTTCCATTACACCCCAAGCTTTCACACCGCCACACAAGAAGTTTCACTTAAAAAAAGGGGATCCACAGCAGACAAGTAGAGAAGGTCACTAAATGCCATCAGTGGGCGCACACGCTAAGCCATACTGAAGCTCACACCAAAATTTCAAGACCAGAGGGATATTAACCACATTAGACCATCTGTTTCCATTTAGGTACTACTTAGAAAACCTCACTCATTTGTACACAAGAATTTCTAAAAGAAAATGTTCTGGCCTCTTTTAACACCTGCTGCACATCCTCATGACAAATTGCTAAACAGGAGTTTAGATTAAATCATCCAGGCTGTCAAGTGAAGTTTCTCCAAACAGGGTACAAAGGTCACCCTGAGACTTTGTGAACAAATCCAGAGTGTGAGGAAGTCTGTGGTAACTGCCATTGGCTAATACCATTAAAAAATGAAAACTAAGATTCCCTTGGCCAACAGGGGATCACCACATTGATCTTTAGCATTTGTCTCTGAACTTACACAATTAACTTGTTAATTAGTTGAAAGGGTAAAAAAACATACAGGAACACTCTTGTTCAAGAGAACGAGAATGCACCTGTCCCCCAAGTATTACTGCAAGGATATCTGGAACAGAATGTCTCCAGCTGCCTGTTTTGAAAGGAGGCAAATGGATATATGAGCCATTCCCCACATCTGGACTACATGCTGGAAAACCACTGCCTTGAGCTTCCACTCATGTGGGTCTGTCCAAGACCTCTTCAGTCTGTCTGCCACAATGTTCTGCTCCAAAATGATAAATGATGCTTGAAGAGACCGAATACAGAGAAGCCCACTCCCAGGCTACCTTTGCCAAATCGGCATGGGGGGCTAAGACCTCATATCCTATAATTTGTTCAGGTACCACTCCACTCTGATTAATGTCTAACCATTAGGAGAGGACCTGGAGTCCAAAGGTGGTAAGGGCTCTCAAGGTGCAACACTACCCACTGCCCATATCTCCTAGATTGAGCTTCTATGAGTCCTTGGGCCCCCAAGTGTCTAGTACTTGCATCTCCAATTACAGCTCAAATCTTTCTGAACAGATTATTTTCTCCCCTCAAATGCCAGTACAAAGCCCTGAATTGATATTCAACTGTTCACTACAACCCTGTAATACTCGTCTAAAGAAGAGCAGCAGCAGAAACTGGGATTCCAAGGAATGAAGGTGCTGTGTACGACAATTTCAGATCTACCATTGACATTTTTCTCATGTGAAGACTGGTTAGTGGTAAAATTAGTACTTTGTTTGGACTGATGGCATCCATGATTCTAGATATTCTCAAGCCAAGACATCACTTCTCTGGAAGAATTCTGTTAAAAATGGGTGACACACCTCAGAACAGTCATAAGTTGTTGGTGGGCAGTATCTTTTTTATAGGAAAAGAACCCTTGGCAGAACTGGCATTCCACCATTTCCTTTTACTGCCTTGGATTTTGTTTAAGACTTCTGGTTAGGCCACTGAAAATTAACTTGCTTAAAGGAGGAGAACTGGGGAATATGAAACCTTTTTGATACTCCTTGCATCATCATCCACGCGTTTAATGATCCGATTAGCTGCCATACCAAATAAACTTAAGAAGTGCATTCATAATTTCACTTTAACTTACCAGAAAAATTCTGGGAGTGCAACCCAGCATGCCTCCTAACCACAACGGACAATGCTGGATTTCTAGTAGTAGTATTAGCCTCTCCAAGGCACTTTTTAGAGCACGTTTTGACACCTGAGAAATGATGGAAATGTTTTTAAACACAGACCTTTTGCTCTGCAGTAAATGATGCAGCAAACTCATCTAAATTGTATATGCATCTCAACACAAACTTCCACAGAAAACATCGGTAGTTAAACACTTTAAAAAGCTGCCACACTGGATGTGCCAGCTAACTTCCCTGAGATTCTAGTCACTTTGCTAGTTAGTCTTGAGGGACTGGGTAAAAATAGTCACAGTCTCCATATTAGCAAAAGTCTAGGGACAATGAGGCATGGTCCAGAGACAAAAAGGGCTTATAGGTTAAGCGAGGCAGAGTATACCCTAAATTTTTTTTTAGTTAAGCCTCAATGAACACAGGAGAACTAGAAGTTTTCTAGAAGGCATACTCCACTGCTGGGATAAAAGGAGGGAAAGATAACCTCTGGTTGGGTCCCTGTATCAGATGACAACAATGGATCTGACACAGATAGGTCAGAATCCCCTTCAAAAAGAGGATCTTTAGCAGACTGACAAGGGGTGGAAGTGCCAACATTACTTTAACCAGGGTATGCAACCCATAACTAACTGCCTGACCTATGGAACTATCCATGTTCACCATCCAGAGGGACTTCTGGCTCATTTTAGCATATACTAAACTACTAGGAGAAACCCCGGAGAGAACCGGCAATGGTACAGCCCCACAGGATGTGTCCAACCCTTCCGTCATGCACAGATGTAATACTACAACCATCTTAGAAGACCGCAAGTCACAGAAGACGAGCGGTCCAATAGCCTGCCCGAAGCCAAGGCTACTATGGAGTCACAAGCCATACAACAAGGCATATTTTAGGATTTAAGTTTTCATTTTTTTAGGCGCAGATAGGGAAGATGGTGATGGTTCCGAGTCCATCAAGTCAGAGAACAAGAAACTTGCCAGATGAGTACCAAATACTGGTTACATGGTCAGCCCAGTAAAAAGATGGGCAAAATCTCACTACTGTCCCTCTAAATAGCAATGTGAAGACCATTTCTATATGAATACTATTCTGAATACTGCACTGAGAAAATGACAGTATTTTCAGTAACACAGTTCAAAGCACAAAATACGTGAAAAAAAATCCCCTGATTTTTCAGTCCAAATGAATGGATACAGCCTAAAAACAGTGTAAGACAAGATTAAACTGATAAAAAAATTCCTGTCTGAAATGTTTTACATAAAAACTGGCACCAAAACCACAATTTAAATGGAAAAGTCTTTTAAAATGCTGTTATCCGACTCAGTCTCTTCAAATCATAACCCCAAAGAGGGAAAAAATTATCAGGTTTTCTTGCCAAAACTTCCAAATGAAGCTTTTACTTAACAGGCCTTACTGTACTAGTCAAAGTAAAAAAATCAGAAAAAAGATCGAACGAAGCAGCAGAGAACACTAGTGAAGCACTGACAGAAAAGACAGAGAGAAAATAAAACCCAAAAGACATTTCATATCAGCCGGAATCCACATAATAAAAAGTAAAATCTAAGAGATCTTTCTCTGACTGTGGCCCAAGAAAACCAAATGAGATCCACCTTGAATGTGAAGGACTATCCTGATCCTTTTACAGGTGACTGGCCCTTCTCATCCATCATAGGCAGTGGAAGTTCTGTGCTTTGCCAGATAACCACCGGATGGAGAGTAAAAAGCCACTTCAATAAACCCACTGCCTTACTGACATATGGTAGATCATTCCATTTAAAAACTGTTTCACCACTAACAGGAGGTAAAATAGGGGGGGATCCATGGGCAGACAAGCTGAGATAGTTATAATATGCATGTAGATAAATGCAGAAGATAAGCCATCGTTGAATAGCTTATACAAATATTTCAAAATCAGAAGGGTACACACCATGCCAGGCCCTCTGATATCAGTTAAGCACCACTTACAAAATCTCTTCCACTTGTAATCATTCTAGTTCAGGTTTTCTTGCTTCCTTCAATATTTGATGCACATCCTCATGGAACAAGTGCCTAAAAAGGTATCAAGACAGATTCATCCAGCCTGAGTAGCAACTGCACTAAGATGGGGCACGTTACCTCAAATACTGTGCGAGGAAGCTTGTGGTAATTGCCCTTAGTCTACTCCATTAAACAGCAGAACCAAACATGCCTGGGCCAAAAAGGTCACCACAATAAGCTTTGGTAATTCTTTCTGAATCTTCAGATGTGCCCTAGATATCACTGGAAATGATGGAAATGCATAAAGTAACATTCCAGTCCAAGGGAATGAGAATGTTTCTGTCCTCCAAGAATGGCTGCAAGTCCCATACAGAATTTTTCCAATCATCTGAAAGCTGGGAAAAAAAAACACATAAAACATTATCCACATCTGGACCAAATCCGGGCAGAACCATGTTCTGAGGGTCCACACTATGGTTTTGCTCCGCGGGATGCATAAGGGCTGAAGCAGAAAATGCAGTAAGGATACCTCCCCCAGGCCATCACTGCCAACTGGCAAAGAAAGCATGACCTTGCACCACCTTGTTTTTCCAGGGACCACATAACTGTGGTGGTCTCCTTTTATTTGTCAGGGACAAGTGAAGAACATTTGAGGTCTAAATTACTGCTAATACTTTGCTGATGTTCGTGTGCTTCATAGCGATGGAAAGACACCATTTGCCTAACACTTCAACTCTGCTGTACATTGCTCCCCATGAAAAATCTGAAGAGTCCACACAGACGGACTGAACTGGAGTTTGGAAGGAAAAGGATAGCTCTCGATTGAAAGACACCTGATCTCTCCACCACTGTACTCTCATTTCAAATCCAGCACTGGTAACCTGTAACTTTAAGGGATACAGGTGCCAGGGTCCAAAAATTTTTTTAAACACCATTGAAATCTTTCTCAAGTGGAGTCTGGCCAGGAGGATTATGGATACCATTATGCCTAGAATTTTGGGAAACTTTCTTCTGGAAGCAGCTTCTTGAAGACAGAAATAACTGAAAATGCTCTGAAAAAAGTCAGGACTTTTGTCTTCTGGTAGGAAGGCCATTTTGTGTGTGAGGGCGCAAGACTGGGCCTTTGTATGTTCAACCTGAAGTTGGGAAGCAATTGGAATGCGATAAACATCATACAGATGTAAAGCCCTTATGGAACAGTTGACAAGGTAAGCATTTTTAATTTGATAAACAAGCATGATTAAATCACAGCTCTACATGCAAGAGACAGAAATTAGTGTTCAACTGACATCACAGAACTGCAGTTTCCCAGTACAAGTCATAAAACAACTTGGAAAATGCTCATAATTGCTTAAAAAGTAGTACTAATCACAAAAAAACAGTAGTAAATTAATATTCCCAGAAGAATTAACATCAGCACAAATCAGCAAGTATACCAAAATAAGAAGTTATCTCGGGCACACGTATGTATGTGTGTACACGTGTATATATACACACACACACACACACATGTATGTATGTGTGTACACATATATATATATATATATATATATATACACACAGACAATATAAAGTTGTAATAAAACAAAATCAAAAATATATAATAATTAAGAACAAGGGAAGTCCCCAAAGGGATCTTAGAGTCTGAAGGCTATAATCCCCCAATGCAGGCTGCTGAGAAAATTCAACTGTGAGATTCCTACAGCTGCCACCAAAACTGGACAACTGACTTCCTGTGACAAGGGTTAAAGCTTCCCCTAATGGGAAGGGCTTAGCTGATCCCCCATCACAGACAGTCATTGGAAAGAATTCTGAGCTCTGAAAGGCTGCCAGTGTGGGTTTGTGCAGGCATGGAACCCATATGCCAATGAGACAGTATAAATAATGAACATAGCATGTTTCATTTTGCAATATACATCACCAAATGGCTCCTCACATCTAGTTATATAATTCTAAGCGTCCTCTACTACAGCCTGTTTATAATAATCCTCCACTTGGTTCCACACCAGTTTTCAAAACAATTGTTTGTACCTCTGAAAATTTGTACCACACTTGCTTTGTTTACTGCTCTGTGACTGGTTACCTGGGATCTACCGTTTCAAATAATGTCCAGTTACCATACACTATACTGGGTACTTTCTGTACTTCCAGCTACTTCCATCTATACTCTAATAACCTGCTTAATGCAATGGGGCGAGGTTGCAAGGAAGCTACAGCCTATACTGGTACTTAGTGTACACAAAATGTAAAAAAAACATATCTGAAACAAGGGGACAGCCTATCACAGGATGTACAGACACTTTCACACCACAAATACCTACAGACAACTTAGAACATCTTCAATTCACCTATAGCATATCTTGAGATGCAGGAGCAATAACTAGAGAAAAATAACATGGAGATAAAAGGTGAATGTAAGAGCTTCACACAAAAAGCACCTCAATTAAGGACCCAAAAGCAAAACTAAACACTGAGGCAGCAATGCCAACTGCTGTGCCATTTTAATGTCCATCCATACAAGTACCGATTTTTATCCACTGCAGTACATACTATACAAGATGGATCCTACACCATCTGTATTAGAGCAACACTTATTTCTCAGAAGGCCATTTATGAACCCGTGAAAATAAGTATGATTAAAAAAAAAAAGTGTCTTGAATGTTTTATGCGAACAACGTGGCATCATATATGCATCCTGGAGCATGCCTGTAAAACATTTAAAAATGTAAAACTTGTATTCTTTTGTTATCAGTACAGACTAGTTACTGTTTCATAGCATCATAGAGGAATACAAGGCTATCAACCCACGGGGTCTATTTAAGCCTAGCTATGTTGCCTAGTAAAATTTGATAGGTTTTCATTCTCAAGGGTTTTGTGGGAGCGTACACACACACACATATAGTATATAAAATACATATCCACACACATACATTATTATATACATACATATATATATATATATATATATATATATATATATATACATACATACATATATATACATATATATATATATATATATATATATATATATATATATATATATATATACATATATATATATATATATATATATATATACACACACACACACAAATTATATATATATATATATATATATATATATATATATATATATATATACACACACACACACACACACACACACACACATCTCCACACACACATTATATGTATGTATGTGTGTGTATAATATATAATCTCTATGCAGGTCTAATATACATGTACTTGGGCATAGTTCGTCAAGCATTTACAAGCTTTCTCTCTCTCCAACAGAGACATAGATATCAGATCAAGGGAACAATTACTGTTCTGTATCCACTGATACAAGTTTTGCTTGAATAAGTGCAGGGATGAACTGTGCTTCACATGGATGGGAAACCTATTCCAGACAAAGGGAGCCTCCGAGACACATACCTGTTCCTCCTCCATGTCTTGTTTATGTTGCAGGGGAGTTTAAGTCCCTGAATAGGTGTTCCTAATGCTATCTGTTTAACAGACGTCTAACGGGTCCATTAATGCAGAATCGGAGAATATTTTGTAGGCCAGGCATAGTCCACCCCTCAGGAAAGGGCAAGACTTTCAGGCTGTCTGCACAGGACTAGGTTTCCCACAACATGAATTCTTTTTCAGAGGGATCTCTGAAGATGCTCCAGTTGTTAAGTATGCATCTGGCCAGGCAAATGTAAGGGGCCATTATACTGAATGACCAGAGTACAACAGAACAATGACATGTTTAGCTCTAAATGCCATACCCCCGCTTATAAGTTGTATAACAGAGAACGATATCCTCCCTGTAGCAGATGCATGATGGTCACGTCATAAATAACCGTCTACACGAGTTCCCAAATCCAAGACTACAGAATCTACTCTTAGGGGTGCACTATGAATATAGTAGTTTGCTGGGGTGGCAGTCTTTCTGAAAGATACTAAGATGCACTTTTTGGCATGGAGTTTTAAACTATACCTCTGGCACCAGTTATTAGCCAGTGTCAGGACTTCTTGGAGGCTATGGGCGTTTTGGAGGAATTTAACGATTGCACTCATCTCCAAACCTGCTCAGCCACAGGCCCATGATGTTAGACTCCCCTACTTTAACTTCTTGGGTTCCATCTGTAATCCACATAGCTATCCAGTGAGTGATGTAGGGGTTTATACCTAGTGTAGTGAGCTTTCCTACAATACCAGAGTGGGGTATTGTGTAAATGCCTTGACCAGGTCAAGGTAGGCATCATGCACCATTCTGCCCTTATCCACTGCTCTAGTGACCTTCTTGAAAAGGTCCACGAGGCTGAGTAGGCAAATTTTAGCCTTGACAAACCTTAAATAATTTGGGTCCAGTGTTATAGCTAGGTCATCTAGTATATCCAGGATTCTCTCCATAGCTTTGCAGATCAGGCTAGTCATGAATACGGATTGATAATTCCCCAGGCATGTTGATGGCCAGCCCTTATGCGGCAGAATAACTGCTGCAGTCCTCCATTTGTTTGGCACAAAACCTGTTTGGGGGTCTATGGTTAAGTAGCATTTCTAGTGGTCATGACAGTTTGTGCTTCATGCTATTAAGGAAGTATCCTGGGATTATTATCAGGACCCATTGATGCAGTGTTCTTGGCCTTAGAGCACTTGGCTCTCTAGTGATAAGAAATACCCATATCCATAACGTCCCCCAACTAAGTGATATCTAGTGGGGGTGTAAAATTTGAATTAAAATTGTCGGCTACAGGTTCACTATATCTTTCATCTCCATATAGATGGCAGTATTTACAAATTAATTTGGTACATTGCTGTATATTGCCTTTGAGGTTATGGACATATGTGAAGAAAGCTTTGTGATAGTCCATGGGTATGGAGGATAATTTGCTTCATTTGGCTTTGGTGGGCTGTATTAGCTCCCGAAGTTGCTTGTTTAGGTTGATGACGGATTTTTACCTTGTTGAGAACTACATCTCCTAATTTTTGCCATGAATGTCTTCCTTCTGATAGAATCCCAAGGTCAGTAGGTTGTATAGCAGGGCAGCTCATTTTATTGAGGATTCCATACTTAATCCATGTACATACAGGTATATCTATACAGCTGTTAATCTGAGTACACAGGGTTTCTGTGAACAATTCCACACAGGCAGAGGTGTCATAAGGGTTTGGTGGAGGATTCAGTTTTTCCTGGGTGTCACTTGGTAATAGGAAATTTGCCCTAGAAAAATGTTCCAGGCTTGAACTGTGTCCCTGGTTTGGGTCTGACCTAACAATGGCATTACACTAGGGAGGGTGCAATGTTCTATCATGTTTGTGAAGACCAGATCAAGGAGATTTACTACCCTAGTGGGCTTGGAGACCAACTGATCTAAGGGGTTTGCAAAATCCAGGAATCTTTGAGCCTTTATGTTAGGGGTCATACAGGATTCCTAATTTACACTACGGTTATTAAAGTCACCCATGAGTATGGTGTTAAATGTACTGGAGATGTTGCCTATTCATCTTAATTACATATTACGATTTCCTGGGTCAAAGAGGGGACCTATAGCTTGCCAGGGTACGGCATTTGACTATCTACGATAAGAGAAGCTCAAACATGTTGTACTAGTGGTCCAGCCTTGAGGTGCTTTTAATGTAACTAGAGACCCCTCCACCTTTTGTCCCTTCCTGTGCAATAGCTGATCTACATGTGTGGAAGGCACTATAGTCCTGCACTGCTGAGTTGATTTCAGCAGCTTTAAACCGTATCTCCGTAACTGCACCAGTTTCCCCAGGGAGAGGAGAACTTGCACAGAGTGCTGTTTCTCATTTTAGACTCCTGCCATGGACTACCACCACCACCTTCAGATTTTCCTGGGTTGGTTTAGCTACGTCTGTGGGTTTATCAGGTTGGCAATACCTAGAAGAGGCAGTAGGGGTTGGCAAGGTTTTAGCCAATTTTCAAAATCCAAAAGAGAAAAGGTACAGACTCTCCTTGGAAAAGCAGAATGGTCTCTCGATCATATCCTCCCAGGTTGACAAATTATCATACTTATTTCAAATGACACCATAACTGAAGCTAACTGTTAGTCCATTATTTTCTGTTGCTATTGTGGCACCATCTTTGGACAAGGTAGAATGCTGCTCAAGGCTAGGCTCATACAGGCCTGGGACATAAAGTGACAGCTCAGTCATCCCACTCTTCATGTAGTCCAAGGAGGCACGTCTCAGGTCGTTTATGCTCACTACGACCAGAGTCAAACTGGTACTTGTGGATCAACAACCGAAGCTCATGTGTGATCTGATGGCTCCTGGCCATTGAAAGACAGACAACTGCAACTCTCCCCTTACTCAGCCTAAGTAGGACATCTGTGTCTCTCACAATGGTGTCTCCTGTGTCCAGACTGTACTATGTGAGGTGTGTGTGTTACAAAATATTAAATAAGCTGTCAGTGTTTGCATTTGACAGCATTGCCTACAGGAAGATTATGTAACAATATCTCTTGTATACTATAATACCCAAAACCACAATCGGCATACTTGTTAAAATCAAAGAAAAATAAAAAAAACGCGCTGCACTAGAACAGTCTTTAACTACACAATGTTTTGAGCGCTTTCGTTCCAACTGAAAAGGAACTTCATTAGAAACAATGTGATCTCTACTTCCTTCCTTTTATACACTTGAAAAAGGCACACACACAAAAAAAAAAAACTGGCAAAAATTTAAAGGTATACAGACATGAAAAAAAATCTAAGTACTATTCCCAAACTTCTTGCATCAAATATATATATATATATATATATATATATATATATATATATATATATATATACATACATGCATGCTAAACACCAACACCATTAAATATAAAAGTAAATATTGTATAAAAAAAGTAAATATTGTACATCTGTCTGATGAAGTTCCTTTTCAACTGGAACGAAAGCGCTTAAAACTTTGTGTAATTAAAGACTCTGCTGTGTTCTAGTGCGGCGTTCTCTTATACACTATATCAGTTTAAGAATCAAGTGGTTGTCAGTAAACACTACACAATTGCTACATTGTCTCAAGATGCCTACCTCCACCAGGCTAGCTGCAGAGATAACAGGAAAGTGCATGTCCATAACTATGGCTCCATCTTTCTTGTTCTAAAAGTGGATGGTACAGTAACCAAGATTGCTAGTTCGAAAATCCTCTTGTAAGAGTACAGACTGCAATCAGGATCATCTAAGACTAAACTTATGGGGAGGGGGATGCTCCTCAGTCCACAAACTAGCTGTTATTTGTGCAACTAAATACTGTAGAAATTTCTGGAGTAGTTCTAACTGGAAAATTTCAATTCTGTGTGCGCCTGCATATATAAAGCATTGCTAACCGCCATTGCACAAATGCGCAGCATCACTGTGTCAGATTAACAAGAGGCAGAGAAAACTGGTCAAGAAGCTATCTGCTATGTTTAGCCAGTCAAGCCAAGTGTTGGGGTGTTCTGTGGAAATGAGTGAATAACTGAGCACACAAAAAGAATTAACAATTTTCTAACTTAAAGCAAACAGTCATCTGGCCAATAATGCAGTCTCACAATGCTTTTCTGTGTGATCCCCAGCTCAGACAGACCAGGCCACCTTCCAGTCCCACTAGAAAATCAGTACCAGGCCTTCTAAACGTAAAGCCAAACCATAGTACAGTCTTTTTCCAATTTATTATTTACACAGTGGGTACAACTGGAGACACAGAGACAGACCTACAAGGCTTACTGTCAACTTACAGCTGTAACTACAATTTCTAAACTCCCAGATTCACTGCTATACATCACTAAAGCCCAAGATTACAAACTGGAGGTTGTTAATACAATTTGGCTTATTAAAGCTAAGTTATCACAGAAACAAAGATTTGAGCAGTAATTCAGCAGAAGGAAGATGGAAAAAAAGAAAACAGAAAAGTAAAAAAAAATAGGAGTTTGCAAAGAAAAAGGACTACCACTACTGGGGAAGACTGATGGTGTGCAGGGTCACGATAATGACATCAAATTAGCACCCAAATGAAATGGATACATGCCAAGTCTTTACACCACGTCAACACAGTATACTTGTACTGAATAGATAAACATACACTGAATGGATGTATCATTCGTTTTCTCCTGAGGCTCAAAGCATTATTTACTAGTGGTGCTTTTTGCTGCAGGTTTCTGAAAGCTAGCAACTTTAATTTAAGGAAACTGTGAGAATAAAGAAAAACAGGTGATCAGTAGCAGGGGTGTAGAAAGCAAATTCCATTTTGTACTCATAGTGCCAACCCTTCTAACTCTCTCCCAATAATGTTGCCCCCAACCACTTAATAAATTTAAGTAACATTTTCAGCTGTTCCCTCAAACTACTGAAGTATTGTTTTTAGATTGGCAATACTGCATTCATTTAAACAGCTGTAGACATAATATGACCTGAAAAAAGCCATGTTGATTTGATCCTCAGAAATGGACTCTTTGAGAACAGAGTATGCCTAACTACACCCTTGATCAGTAGCCAATGAACAGTATTAAGCATGACTGTAAGGGCAGACTGCCAAGCAAATTAACCCCCACCTTTAGTTGTCATTTGTTTTCATTTTAGTTTACATTACAGATACTATAGCAATTTATCAATGCGATGTTTTACTTTTCATGCTGCTTTTTACTCCAAAGTACGGATTCCTGACACAGTTAGTCAACATGTATGGGCTATATAATATTAGGTAGCAAATGAAAAATCCAACACTTAACCAAGAAAAAAAAAAAAACAAAAAAAGAAATAGTAGTAGTCTGCACAGGAATACTGCCTTGGTTACCCTTTATTAAATACCATACAAATGCAAAGATTAAGCACATTGTCCACCATGTGGACTTCATCTGAATAAAGCATGTAACCCAACTCATTAAAATGTCGGGTAAATGCCACACAATGATCCTATTGGATAATTACTTAATTACAGCAAGGCTACTTAAAGAATGTCTTCTCTTAATGCACTAAAAAAACTATCCTAAAACCATATCAAATATAACAAATGAACATATAAATAAACACACACACACACACACACACACACACACACACACACACACACACACACACACACACTGTGTGTGTATTCACAGGAACACTTCACAATGCTGAATTTCCGAAAGATCGAATTTCATATGGCAGAGACCATATGATCAAACTTTTCAGAATCTCGACATTGTGAACGGAGATCTGCATACAGCGCAAAACAGGAAATTCCCCTTTCCTCACTGTAGTGCGATCTTGGAGATGGAATATTTAAGTAGTGGGGGTGTGAGGGGTGCAGGGGGGCCCCTGCCATAATGTTTTTTTGGATTTATTTTATAATGTCATTCCAAAAGTTCAATCATATGGTCTCGGCCATATGAAATTCGATCTTTCGGAAATATGGCATTGTAAAGTGATGCCGTACTCGCACACATATACACGAGTGTTTGTGCGAGATATACGATATTTAGATATACATCTATAGATATAATAGACACACACACGTCTTCTTGAAAAGACCAAAATCCCAAAATACTGAATCTGATGCGACCGAGAAAAATTCAGCAAAAATGCACAACACTGAATTTAAAAACATCGAATTTCATGTAACCGAAAAATCCTATCGGATATGTATGACCATTTGTGAGACCTGTCTTTTTCAAATAAAGAAAAGCATTCCCGTTTACATTCCTTTAAAAATAAAGCACCCTACACCTCAAAACATAACTGCTGTGCAGTGAAATTCCCCATAGTTCATTATGTGCTTAAAGAAACAGTGGTGGAATCACTAACATTTTTTTTTTACATTTTTATAACTGTTGCTACAGCTGTAATAATTTACAAGCAGCTATAATTGTCTGTTCTCGAATATAAAATTGAAAATAGATTAGTGCAGAGTCACAACTTTCGCTTTTTAGGTGACTGAGGGCAACCTGCATTCATACAAACACGGAGTTCATCAACTCTTCTGTTGCCGCACTACAGTGTACATTAAATTGGCCAAGTTTAAATTATGTTTACCAATTAAACATTTTAACTGCCGATATCCTGCTTCAACCATATTTTGAGTTCTCCATAAAAATAAGTCATTGAGACAAAAAATATTCCAGAATTGAACAGGAAAAAGTGGTGGAAACCGAGCAAACGAAGTGGAACGTGTGCTAAACTTTCTAATCTTTCCTAAGACATACCAGTCTGAAAAGTATTTTATAAGTTCTTTGCCTTCTACTGGAAAAGACTCTTAAAATGTGAAATGTTAGTATTACATCACGGTCCGATAAAAAAAAGCCAAAGCTGCAAGTTTCTTTACAGACATTTGAAATGTCATGTTTGAATTGTATAAAGCAGCCAGTCCTAAACTTTGCACTTCTCCATAAAATCTGCCCAAAATGGAAAAACACCCTTTAGAAGTAGCTCTGTTCACACTTAGTCTTTTACTCTTCATTGCCACGATTTTAAAGTTGCATAAAATCTCACATTACATTCAAAGTAGTATTCTAATAGCTCAAATATACAATGCCACGTATAATTCTAACACGTCAGAGACTTAGATATGAACCAATACAGAGGAACAGATTTACTGTAGCCTCTGTATTTGACTAAACCATGTACGCTATACAGCTGTCTTAACTCCTTACTGATTTATGTACCATCCATCATCCAAGTTGTTACCCTACTTAAGTCGAACATGTTCACTACAGTACTTAGAACTAAATCTGTATTTTCATTTGTCGACTCACTTAACTTTTTCCTCAAGAAATTATCCTACTTTTAAAGGATAATTTTCCATATCTACACTTTAAAATATAAAGTTTCCTTCCTTCGTTTGTGCAAACATGCATCTCCTAATTCTGCTAACTTGTTGATTCTAATGATGAAGAAGAAAGATCATCTCTAAACTGATGCCCTTTGCTTCATCTTGTAACAAACTTTATATATCACTCAACTTCTGCAGGATCAGCTGAGTGGTTATGATTGACTGATTTCATGTGTTCCTCTCCACTAACACAAGACGTTACACTACCTCTACCTTTGCATTTTTTTCTGCTTTTAAACTTACATGCGTAGTTTTGTTTTTTGTCTTTTTGGCTTTTCCCGGTTAGGGGTCACCACAGTGGAACTCCGGTCCGCTAATGATTGGCAGTAGATTTTTTTTTTTTATGGTGCCGAATTGCCAGCCCGACGCCCAACCTTCAGCGAAGGCACGCTCATTCATGCATGTCTTTCAGAGGCCACTCGACAGCGGGGAGGAGATGCAAACTCCACACAGAAGGCACTCCAGCAGAGAATCGAACACGAGAACCTCTTGCTGTGAGGCAACAATGCTACCACTGTACCACCGCGGCTTCATGCGTATTTTTTTTTTTTATTTTTGTAGTCTTCTTCACACATGACCAATAATTCTGGGTTTATATGTCATCATATCTGCCATGACTCTACAATGGTATGTTGTGTGATTGAAGGCTTTCTTCGTTATTTTAATTATTTTCGATTACACAAATTTGATGTTTTAAATTTTTCAGTGTTGTGCAGTTTCTCTGAATTTGTCTCGGGCATGTCGAATTCAGTATTTTGGTCTTTTCAAGTAAACACAGACACAGAGCCAGCTTTAGGTGCCTGCCATACCCATGTCTGTAGGGAGCCCCTTTAATCATCACTGACTGTGTGAGGACCCCACAAAGCTACTGCTTTTTTTATGGGGAAAATGATGTGGAAAAGAAATATACAATATCAATTTCCCGATTATGCTCTTTAATCTGAACAAGGCTGTGCTAAGACCCTGTAGGATAAAGCTGATAATGAGCAATGTAAGCACTAGAGAGATCAGCAGCCCAGAATGACTGATCTCAGTGGACACCTTGGATTTTAAAAAGAGCTGATGTTTCTAATCTTCAGGGATCTCGCTCTTTCAGGGAGTTTTATAAATACTGGCAGAACACCAAGTACTATAACTGTCAACTTCTTTGCTGAATATTTCTGCACAATGCCAAAATAGCACAATAAAAACTCAAAATTAGAAAAAAAAAGTTATGTACTTAACATAACATTTCATTTGTGTTTCTATTTTCATTCCTTGACTGATGGGTTTGAATCCAAGGTGTCGGATCAGACTCTGCCACTGTAAAAGCTCATGGCAACCCAGAACTCTCGAGCTTCACCCTTAACCACAATGCATCCGCCCCATTACCTCAGATCTTGTTTGCAAACAATAAAGACGTAGTCTTACAACGTTGTACATATATGCGTGTAATTCAGATAGAGAAAGAGAGAGGAGGCAATGCCACACCTGGAGCTGGTAATGTTCGAAAGATGTAATAAAATTGCTGCATCCACTCGCTCTTCTAGAATAAACCTAAAATAGGTTGGGGGTTGGTGGGAAGGCAGTCAAGGAGGAATGAAAATAGACAGCACAGATGGAACATTACGGAAAGTACATAACTATATGATTATGTCAATTTTCATTCAGTCCTCGACTGAGGAGACAGAGTCCCCAGCTACTTGAAACCCTGGGTGGATTAACGGAAGGATACTTCTGAGAACCATTGAGAAGAAATATGCCCTTCCTCTGGAGACCAGCTCCAGCTTATAAAATTAAGAGATATAACTGTGAGGGGAAGCCCAAGTTGCTGCTGAAGACTTATCCATGGAAATTCTTGAGTGGAAAACTGAAGAGGTAGCTACAGCTCTGGTGGAATGAGTCTGTACTTTGTAAGGCAAAGTCATACATGACTAGTAAACAAAGGAAATACAGTCAGTAAGCCATTTAGGTAAGGTGACTTAAGATACAAGTCAGCCCAATTTCAAATCAACAAAGGATACAAACAACTGACCAATCATTCTGATATCTTTTGTCCTATGAAGACAGGAATTTAACTGTCCATGCACATCTAGCAAATGTAACAAATATTCTCCTTTGTTAGAATAGTTCAGGAATATGACTGGTAGACTGATACATTGATTAATATTGACATGCGATACAACCTTGGGCAAAAAGGATGCATTGGTTCATAAGGAGACTCTATCCTTATGGAAAATGAGATACTGAGGTTTCACTGACAATGCCCGAATTTCCGAAATTCGTCTGGTGAAAGAGATGGCAACTAAAAACAAGGTCTTCCAAGACAAAAATGTAAGGTCACAATCATGGGCAGACTCAACAGGATGGAATAATCAAGGACTACAGTACCAGATTGAGATCCCACTTTGGCATGGGATCTTTAATGCGGGGGGGGGGGGGGTTAAGAAGAATTGTGCAGTGCAAAAATGCTTTAGTTTGAAAGGCTAGTGAACGACCATCAAAGCCAATGTGGAAATCAGAAATTGCTGCAAACTGAACTCTCACTGTTAAACAGCTGGTCTCTTGATTGAAAAGCAGTGTCAAGAACTCCAGCACATAACTAACTGGGGCTGAGAAAGGGTCTACCTGCTTTTGAATAGCCCAGTGTACAAATCTTTTCCACCTGCTACCGTAACGTTTCCTAATGGATGGCTTAAGGGAAGACAGGATGTAATGAACAGGGAAAGATAGCATCAATTTTCTGGCTATTGGAATTGGAGAAACCAAGCTGTCAGCTTGAGGTAGGTTTGGAAGGTCCAAATGCGTCATGCCTATCTGGTGAGACAGGAGGTCTGGAGCTGGGTCCAGAATCCAAGGTTGGTGAATTAACGGAGGCCACAGAAAGGGAAACCAAATCTCTCAAGGCCAAAAGGGGGCAGACGACGACCTTGGTCTTTAACCTGGAAGCTCTCTGAATGAACTTTGGAATTAGGGAAATTGGAGGGGGGGGTGTAAATAATCCAGGGGAGAATAGTGGAGAAAAGGGACTGTGGGGGGAGTTGGGGCAAAATACCTTCTGCACTTGTTTAAGGGAGATGCAGAGAGATCACAGTAAGGCTGGCCCCACTTGTGGAATATTTATTTGTTCCCCAACTTTCTGGTTGACGGACCATTCGTAAGGCAACAGTATGCACCTGCTCAGCTTGTCTGCTAGCACGATGGACTTCCCCGGAATATGCATTGCTAACAAAGCAGCTGGAAGATATTGCCCATTACCACACCCTTAGTGCTTCTCGACATAGGGGGTACGATCTGGTTCCTCCTTGTTTGCTGAAGTACCAAACCACTGACATACTGTCCATTTGAACTGCAATCATTCGTGACGGGAGAGCATCCTGAAATATTTGCAGCACGTTAAAGCACTACTCGCAACTCCAATACATTGTTATGCAAACTGGTCTCTTCAGAGGAACACATGCCTTGGACTGCCTTTTCCAAGTAATACCCCCCATCCTAGCTGAAGGGTCTGTGGTCACTACAGCCTTTGGCTGCAAGGGGATAAATGGAGGTGCCTGTAGCAAGTGACCTGACTGGATCCACCTCATCAGACTTTTCTTGCATGAGTTGGTAATTCATAATGAAGCTGACAAGGGTAGTTGAAGAATCGGTCACTGGGATGTCAACATCCATTAGAGAATCCTCATGTGAAATCTGGCTAGTGGAACAAGGGTGATCACTGCCATTGATCCTAGAGCTTGCAGAACTAGGCGAGACGAGATTGTGGTACTGCAAAAAGTATCCTGTTGATTTGTGACTTTAAAGTTTGAACTCTGGGAAGGGAGGCCATTCTTGACCTTGTGTCTAGTACTGCTCCTATGAATTCTAGAATTTGAGTTGGCTCTAGATTTGACTTCTCAAAATGTATGATCATTTCTAACCTCGTGCAAGCATGGATGACTTCTCTTGCCATGATGAGCTGATGTGTGGTCAGAGCAGTAAACGCATGGAATCTATGCCACTACCATACATTTGGTAAACACCCAGGAGGCTGTGGTGAGACCAAAGGGCAGTTCTCAGAATAGATGACTGGCTCCTAGCTAGAAGCTTAATATCCTGGATCGCCTGTTTATTTTTGTGTGATAATAGATAAAGGATGTGAACTGAGCACATCCAGTCATCCTTTTCCAGAAAAGGAAGAATGAACTGAACTGTGATCATATGGACCTTTGTTTTCACACAAATCTGTTCAAGTTGCAGAGAGCCAGAATTTGTCTCCAGTCCCCAGTTTTCTTTTGCATTAAAAAACACATCTTAAGTAAGTTCCAGATCCTTTCTGGTCTGGGGACCTCTTGGATAGCACTTTTGTTTAGCAGCTTTTGTCTACGAATGGCTGCTTGACCCCTCTGATTGGGTGGATCATCAGGGATTTTTCTGGAAAATGGAATTGTACATACTCTAGATATGGTCCTCTGAACCCATGTATCTTTTGCTATTTCTAGCCAGGCTCTCTGGTACAGGGACAAACGACCCCCTGACTGCCTCCAGAGGAGGACATCCGGGCCTCCATTCAGAAGTGCTGGAAGGGTTTGCCAAAAAATGGTTCTCTGGACCCTTGGTGTTGCGGACCTCCTCTGCAGCAAGGGCGGCATCTACCATTTGAGTTTCCTCCTCTGCCTCTGGGGGAAGACGTTCCATGTGTGTCCTGGAAAGATCCTTGGGATTTCTTGAACCACATCTTTCCACCTCCCTGATGATTCCTCAAGCTGGATCTCTTGTGGGGGATGCAAACCCATGGCAGAAAAGGTCTTTCCATCCTTCTCACACCTGGACAACGTATCTTTCACTCTGGGGCCTAAGAGAGACATGTCAAAAGGAGCATTCACAAACAGACTTAAATGGCTCTGCCAAGTCACACAAGTGCATTCAGGAGTGTCTCCTGATGGCTATGCCAGAACCCACTGCTCTTGAGGTTCCTTCTGCCACAATGGAAATAAGCCTCGTGGACGAGTTGGATAGCGATTGTAGGGTCATCAGCTATGAGGTGATGGAATCCCTTCACCTCCTCAGACATGATTTCTGAAAGGGTATCCGAAGAGTTTTTTTTTTTTTTTATCAGATCCCTTTGTAATCTGGTGAAATGTAACAGATCGCTTTTAGGTCCCTGAACTAAGGTCCCTGAAGTGTAGACACTTCCCAAACCTGTGCATCACCCAGGACTCCCTGTCAGGAGGATAAACACAGTAACTTTTAAAATTGGCTAGTTCCTTTCTGGTGGCCACCTTTACAACCATGGCATCAACAGGGGGGAGGGGCCCTTGGACCAGAACTGCTAGTATTCTAGAGGGATCATCATTTTTATCAGGCTTTCTTGGTATGGAATCAATGGTGTCCAGCTCCTTCCATGCCTGCCGCGAGACCAATTTGAGGAGCTTGTTGGTAGGCAGAATCAAACAAAGATGCAGATGGGCTGGTACCAAACACCTCCAGGAGCACAGATTCCCCTGATGGATTGTTGGGCTTCCAGCCAAGTCTCTGTTTTAGGTTTTCAAGGAGGTCTCCAAATGAGACATCTGCAAGAGGTGACCATGGGGACCCTTCACTCTCCTCAAAATATGCGTCTTTGGCAACACATTCAGGAGAATCCAGATGCTTCCTCTTGCATGTCCTCTTCACAGGGACCTCCTCAGTGGGATAATCTGGAGAGGTAACATAAGAGGTAGAAATACCTAATTGGGTGTCCTGAGGTTTTGGTAGCAGCTGTCCCTGTGGGAGGATTAGCGGACACTCGACACAGAGCAGGAGAAGACACGGGACCTAAGGGGATAGTACCTTTCTGGGTCATGGAAGCTGAAACAGCTCTCTCCAAAGTCCTAAAGACTCACCTTCCTGAACAGAGATATAAACCCGGGTCTGAAAGGAGGGCTTTCTGATCCTTGGTCCTTTCATGCTTCAAGAAAAGTCTCCCCAAGGCAGAAGTCAGAGCTGAACTAACCCTTGCCGAAGCTCCAGGGTGTAGAGATTGCTCTGAAGCCCTCAGAATCAACTGAAACACTCTGATCTGACAGGGCAGAATTGGCTCCAAGAGCTCTCCAGATCAGACAGCATGGAGGAGCTCGGAGAAAGCTTCATATCAGAGGATACAGCAATCTTTGGATCCAAAGAAGACGGGCCTGGACAACTTGGATCCAAGGGCTTCAAACCCACAGGGGGAGTCAAAGGAGGAAAAGTTAGAGGTGGTGTCTTGGATATATGGGCTTCCTGACCAGAAGGGGTAGGAGCCAAAACAACAACTAGGAGGCTACCCTCTCTACATCTTCTACACAGTGAGGCTCCTAGACCAGCAAGAGGACTGCCTGGAAGGAGAATCTGGTCTATAAAGAAAAAGAAATGGCAGTCTTGATGGGAAAGGTCCACAGATGGGGAGTTCCTTGTCCTAGGAAGTACGTTCAGTAGTCTAGAAAGATCGGACTTCTTCAGATCAGATGAATCCTTAGTTTTTGTAGACTTGAGATCCGAAGAAACAGTCCAATCCGAAGACGCTTTTTACATTTGTCTGATCCAAGGGGGTCAGAGCCGATAATTGAATTTTCTATTTCTTGGACAGATCAGGGTAAATTGTTGGATCTGAAGGCCTTTTTGAAGTTTACTCCGAGATCTTAGAGGAAGCAGAAGAGCTCTGTGATGAGCGAGATAACTTTTTGGACGTCTCTCCAGAGATGGCATCACCAAAGGAAGATGGTAACAGTCCCTTGAAGATTAATTTGTTCTTGCGCTTTACCAATGCTCAGGGGTTAAATTCACGACATAATTGCACAACTCTTGCAAATGGAGGGGGCCAAGGCAGCGGACGCACAGGGTCTGCAAGTCAGAGAACAAAATCTTTTGTCCGCACTCCCCACTTCTTAAAACCTGCAGGTGTGTTTTTCTTTTCAGCTATGTTAACAACAAAGCTATAGAAACTACACAGAAGAAACTGCACCACCACCACAAAAGGCATTGACAAAACTGAAGGCAAAAGTGTCAAGAATACTGGAAAAAAAAATTTTTTTTTTAAAAAACCAAACCAGGGAAAACGGGACTACCTACAAAGGTAGTAAAGCTACGATAAACATAGAAGGGTATGGGAAGAAAAAAACAGGGAGATGGATACTAACGATAGTATCTAGAGTATGCTAGTACAATAAAGAGAAAAATTGAAATGTTATAGTAGAAGAAAAAAAAAATACAAGCAATTATCTATCCCAAGTAGCTAGAGAGTCAAACAACCATGTCTTTCACCTAGCAGCAGTAAACGAGATCTGAGATAAAGGGAAGTATGCACTGTGGGCAAGGGAGAAGCTGCTAAAGAGTTCTGGATTGCCATGAGCTTCTACAGCAGCAGAGTCTGATCCAACGCCTCGGATCTGAACCCATCAGTCGAGAACGGAATGAAAATTGACATCAGATCACGTTTTAAATACTACTATAATTCACTTAAAAAGTTAGCTTTTGCATCAATGTGCATTTTTGGGCAATAAGTACAAAACTCTGATTTCTGGATTTGTTGACTGTAATTCTGAATGATTTACCAGCAAACTTTTTAAGAAGGACACAGCAAAATTATGAACTTCTCTGAAATCAGGGCCACTGGCAGGTATTCTTTACTCCTCAAGGAGGTGAAATGACTTATTCCTGCTGATGTTTGATGACTGCTAAACAACCGTCACTGATCTGGTATTGCAGTACCAGTGCTGCACGATATATTGGCATTTGTGGAAATAAGGAAAAAAACGAGTATTGCTATAGCTTACTTATTTGTGTGTATGTAAAAAAAAAAAAAAATTCAGATTTTTATCTGTGCATACACCCAACAACAGACACACACACATTCTTCTGGGTATCAAAAAAAAAAAAACGTAAAATATATGCAGCTAACAAGCAATTACATTTCAAAAGTAAGGCATAAAATATATCACAGTACATTCAGACATTCAAATGTTCTAGGAGTCTAGTGGCCCTCAGTCCCTAGATTGTATAAATGGATACAGCATGGCCCCCTTAATCATCCTTGATTGTGTGGGGGCCCCAGAAAAGCTGTTGCTGGTTGGGGAAAAACGAGAAGAAAATGTATTAGTTATCTAATTGTGCTTTTTTACCTGAACAGGGCTATGATATGACCCTGTTAGGATAAAGTTAATAATGGCCTCTGCTCTCAATCGCACTCATTCTAAAACCAGCTCTGCTGAGATTTGTGTGTAGAGAAAGTTGCTGTAGGTTGTGTGTGGGGGGTGGGCGATGACGGAGGATTGCGTGGTTATTACTACTACGATTTTCATCACAGTCAAACCTTAGAGTTGTGCACATGAGGTTGTCGTAGCTTTTATGGGGTCGGGGACAATGTTATTGTTTCTTTTATTTTTCTGACAGACCTCAGAGGTGTACAAAGAAGGTTACTTTAGCATGTATACAACTCAGCAAGCTCCTGCCTGGTGCCCTGTAGAGTTCTACAGCAGCAGCAGAGAGACAAAAGAGAGAGACTTTGGAGTGATTAAGTATTTTTCTGCATTTTCTTGCTGCCTTTAGCTAATTCTGCCTAAAACGCCAATTTTCTAGAGTTTGTGATTTAAAAAGCTTGTTTCAGCTACATATTATACACATTTTACTGCCTGCACTTTAACAAAGTCATTTTTGTGTTTAAATTACCTAACTGTTGTAGGCTACACACTCAAGTGTGATAGCCATTTCTGCACATTTAAAGTGTTTTTTTGATTGTATCTGCTTTATTTTCGGAAAAAAATACTTGTTATCCCACCTTTCTAAGCTAGTATAGTCCAGTTTTCAGGTTAGTGCTGAATTCAGGGCTGTGTTACAAATTTCTGTGTTTGCCCATACCTTACTTGGATAGAAGGAAGTTCCTCTGTTCACTGCGAGAGAGGGAGCTTTGAGCAGCCTATCTGTCCCTGGAAGAGTGGTTTCAGCCCAAACATTAGTAGGTTATTGGCCACTTTGGGCTAATTTCACTCTCTTTCATTTCCCTGCTGTAAAACCCACATTTGCGCGCCGGTTAGCTTGGGTATGACTATTCCCGGCTCCACAAAGTCTACTCTTCAATTTTTCCCTTGGAACTAGACAAAATTTCAACTTAAGCACTCAAACCATTCACTTCTCATACCGGCACTTGCTCAAAACTCATAGTAAGGACTAATAAACCTTAGCACTAGACCCCCTCCCCCATACTGTAAAGAACAAGGCTCTCTATTCGACCTTACCAGCCAATTAGTAAAACATTTCACTGTACCTATCCAGGCATGTCCAAAGGGCAGTTTCAGGTGCATCTCCGGTCCAACTGGTGAATCTGGGCATTTTGAGGCAATGTAACAATTGCCTCATGCACACAGACAACCCTCTCCTCCTTCCACCAAACACCAATACATGCGAGAGATGCAATTATACAGCCAAACTGGAGGCTAAGCTCTCTCAACCCAAGACTGGACCAGGCAGTCAAGAGGAGAAGGGAATTACTTGCATCACACCACCAGTCTTACATAGACCTATGAAACTAACACCGGCAAAAAACACACAAATACACAAAAACATACTCGGAGGCTCTAAATAAAAATCTGCAGAAGCAACAGAGACCTCCAAAGCAGACATCCAAGCAACCTCCACCCCCAACACAAACCATGAAACACACTTCACAAAACCAGTGCACCACACAATCACAGCCCTTAAGGCAAAATAACATACCCAACACACTAGTAATAAGTGACTCTATAGTCAGGCACACTAGGCTGAACAAGAAGAAGGTTACTGTTAGCTGCCTTTCAGGTACCAGGATCCGCCACATAACACAAGCACTCAGATCACTCCAGAACAAGTACAAATATGACTCTGTCATTGTCCATGTTGGTGTGAATGACCTGAGCCATACCTCCCTGGACTACATGAAGAGAGACATGAAGAAGCTCTCTGATCATGTAGCCCAGGCCGGTATGACCCTGAGTAGCATCCTGCCTTCACCAAGAATTATACCACGGTATAGAGAAAAAATTATCAATTTCAACAACTGGCTAAGCTTCTGGTGTCATTCAAAGGGGATCCAGTGTCTGTCAGCCTGGGATGACATGCTCGACAAGCCACGCTGCTTCGCTAGAGACGGCTTGCACCTGTCACCCTTAGGCTAATACTGGCCAAGGCTCTTGCCAACCCCATAGTGCCTTTTTTTAGACAAGGCTCAAAAGACAAATCCACCGCCGTAAATAGCACAAGTAACAAAAAACTGAGGGTAATGCTACTCAGTGCCAAAAGTCAAAACCTCAAAATGCACACACTCTAGGTACTCCTCAGTATGGAGAAAATACATATATGTGCAGTAACAGAAACCTGGTTTAAGGCTCCAGAGAGCACCCCAGCACTACCAGGCTACAACTCATACCATACATTTCGGCCACAAAACCCAGTCCGAAATACAAAAGATGGGGGAGTATCCATATTCATCAAGGATACCCACATCTCCAAGTTCGTGGCACAGCACGATGCTTCAGAGATCATCCACGTGCAACTAACAATGGGCAAAATTGCTATTCAAAATTATAGTTTGCTACAGATCACCCACCATGTCCCAGGACCCCCACTCCGCATTCCTGGAAACACCAGGAAACATAAAGATCCTACCAAACATCCTGATATTGGGTGATTTCAATTACCCAAACATTAAGTGGGAGAACTACACAAGTACAAACTCCCTTGCCCAACATTTCCTAGAATTTATAAACTCAAACGCCCTGGATCAACTGGTCAACACCCCCACCAGAGGTGACAACATATTGGACCTGGTCATCACCAACATGGGCAACCAGTGTTCCACACCAGAGGTCAACCCCTCGCTGGTTAGATCTGACCATAAACTAATCACTCTGGATATCCAAATTCCGCCACCACCCTCGGTCAAAGAAACCACCATGAAAAACTTTTCAAAAGCAAACTTCACGTTACTTAAGACCAAGGTGGGAAGTTTCAAAGCTCCCATGCTAAGGGATAACTTTAAGCTTTAAGATACGTTCTTTCTGCCCTACCCCGTACCGTAGCTGCTGTCTCCTTTGCTTACTGATAGTTTTTCCTCTAGCCTTTCACTTTCTGGGTCTGCCTGCTCCATTCGCCCTGCATGCTCACTCCGGTCCCCTACCCCCAAATCTCACCCACCCCCAGTACACCTACACTTATACCTCTGACCTCACCCCTTCCCTTCTAGCCCTATCCCCAATCCCATCTCATTATCCTATTACATACTTATCACATATTTACTTACCTTCACTAACTCTTTCATTTTATAAAGCCTACCTCCTCACCCTCTCCCATCATCATCTTCTTCTTTCGGCTGTTCCCGTTAAGGGTCGCCACAGCGGATCACCCGTTTCCATTTCTTCTTGTCCTCTGCATCTTGCTCTGTCACACCAACCACCTGCATGTCCTCTCTTACCACATCCATAAACCTTATCTTAGGCCTTCCTCTTTTCCTGTTACCTGGTAGCTTCATCCTTAGCATCCCTCCTCAGCACATGTCCAAACCAACATAATCTTGCTTCTCTGGCCTTGTCTCCAAACCTTCCAACCTAGGCGGACCCTCTAATATACTTATTCCTAATCCTGTCCAACCTCGTCACACCCAGTGCAAATCTTAACATCTAACTCTGCCACATCCAGCTCAAACGCCTGCCTTTCTGTCAATGCCACTGACTCCAACCCAAATAACATAGCTGGTCTCACTACTCTCTTGTAGACCGTCCCTTTCACTCTTACAGGTACTCATCTTTCACAAATCACTCCTGACACTCTTCTCCACCCACTCCATCCTGCCTGTACTCTCTTCTTCACCTCTCTTCCACACACACCGTTACTCTGAACTACTGACCCCAAGTATTTAAACTCATCCACCTTCACCACCTCTACTCCTTGCATCCTCACCATTTCTCTATCCTCCCTCTCATTCACACACACATATTCTGTCTTAGTCCTGCTGACCTTCATTCCTCTCCTCTCCTCTCTAGAGCATATCTCCATCTCTCCAGGGTCTCCTCCACCTGTTCCCTGCTCTCACTACAGATCACAATTTCATCTGCAAACATCCTAGTCCACGGGACTCCTGTCAGATCTCGTCTGTCAACCTGTCCATCACCATTGCAAATAAGAAAGGGCTCAGAGCTGATCCTTGATGTAACCCCACCTCCACCTTAAAACGCATCCATCACTCCCACCGCCTACCTCACCGCTGTCATACTACCCTCGTACATATCCTGTACAACTCTTACATACTGCTCTGACACGCCTGACTTCCTCATACAATACAACTCCTAGTCTACAAAAACACAATGCAACTCCTTCTGACATCCTCTGTACTTCTCCATCAACACTCTCAGAGCAAACATTGCATCTGTAGTGCTCTTTCCCGGCATGAAACCATACTGCTGATCACTAATTATCACGTCCATTCTTAACCTAGCTTCCACTACTCTTTCCCATAACTTCATGCTGTGACTGATCAATTTAATCCCTCTGTAGTTACTACAGCTCTGCACATCACCCTTATTTCTTAAAAATCGGTACAAAAACACTTTCTCCATTCCTCAGGCATCCTCTCACTTTCTAAGATTTCATTAAACAATCTGGTTAAAAGCTCCACTGTCACTTCACCTAAACACCTACATGCTTCCACAGGTATGTCATCTGGGCCAACAGCCTTTCCATTCTTCATTCCCTTCATAGCTATCCTTACTTCCTCCTTGCTAATCCATTGTACTTCATGATTCACTATCCCTACATCATCCAACCTTCTCTCCCTCTCATTCTCTTCATTCATCAACCCCTCAAAGTACTCTTTCCATCTCCTCAACACACTCTCCTCGCTTGTATGTTTCCCTCATTATCCTTGAATACCTTTACCTGCTGCACAACTTTCCTAGTTCGGTCCCTCTGTCTAGGTCCTTTTCTCCCTCCTTAGTGTCCAACCTTTCATACAACTATTCATATGCCTTAGCCTTCGCCACCTCTCTCTTTGCCATGCACCTCATCTCCTTATACTTCTGTCTACTTTCTTCATCTCTCCGACAATCCCACTTCTTTGCCACCATGTCTCCTTGTCGTCCTTCCTCTGTCCCGATGTGATACCAAGCACCTTTCTAGCAGTCTCCCTTACTAGCTCTGCTGTAGTTACCCAGCTATTTAGTAACTCTTCACTGCCACCCAGTGCCCGTCTCAACTCATCCCTGAACTCCACCTCAAAATTACCCCTTTTCAATTTCCACCATTTGATCCTTGGTGCTGCCCTCACACTCCTCCTCTTCTTGATCACCAACGTCATCCTACAAACCACCATCATATGCTGCCTAACTACACTTTCTCTGGTCACCACTTTACAGTCTCCAATCTCCTTCAGACTGGCCCTCCTACATAAGATATAATCCACCTGTGTGCATCTTTCTCCACTCTTGTATGTCACCCTATGCTCCTCCCTCTTGTTAAAATACGTATTCACCACAGCCATGTCGATCCTTTTTGCAAAATCCACTACCATCTGACCTTCTGCATTTCTTTGTTTAACACCATACCTACCAATCACTCTCTCATCCCCTCTGTTCCCTTCACCAACATGCCCATTGAAATATGCTCCCAATCACCACTCTCTCACCCTTGGGTACAGTCATCACCAATTCATCCAATTCACGCCAAAATTTTTCTCTCTCATCCATTGCACACCCAACTTGTGGAGCATATGCACCAACAACATTTATCATTACACCATCAATTTCTAGCTTCATAAACATCACTCTATCCGACACGCTTTTCACCTCCAAAACACTCTTAGCATACTGTTCCTTCAGAATAACTCCTACGCCATTTCTCCTCCCATCCACACCATGATAAAACAATTTGAACCCACCTCCGATACATCTAGCCTTACTCCCCTTCCATCTGGTCTCTTGCACACACAATATACCAGCCTTCCTTCTGTCCATCATATCAGCTAGCTCTCTCCCTATACCAGTCATACTGCCAACATTCAAAGTTCCGACCCTCACTACCACAGTCCTAACCTTTCTTCTCTCTTCCTGCCTTCCGCCTCTTCTCCTCCTTCGGCTAACAGTAGCCCAATTTCCACCAGCACCCTGTTGGCTAACAGTACTGGTGGCGGTCATTGTTAACCCAGGCCTCAACCGATCCGGTATGGAAATATTTACTGGTGACTACATGAAATGATTTGGCGAAGTTTTACACCAGATGCCCTTCCTGACACAACCCTCCCCATTTATCCGGGTTTGGGACCGGCGCAAAGAAATGCACTGTCTTGTGCATCCCCAGTGGCTGGGTTCCTCACCCTCTCCCATCCTATACCGTATCTCTTTACACTTGTTTCATCTCTACTCCTGATCATCTGCACTTTATCTCTGTCTTATACTTTACAACGGCCATTATTCCTATGTCCAAACACACAAGGATACTACTACTTTTCCCTATTCTTACTTTTCTATCTGTATCCTATAAACTTACAGCCTATGAACATCCATGCATTTCTGAACTTCACCACCCCTCTCAGCATACTTTACTAATAAGACAGCCATCCTCCTTTAACCATATAAACTTAACTTCAATACCCTCCTACCTGCTTCCTAAGTATCACAGACTTGCTCATACAGCTTACTTCCAATCCAGAAAATCTTTATACATCTTCTCCAAACCTTTAAAGATTACAGTCCGATCCCATCTACACCTCCTAGCAGCTGGTGATATTCACCCCAACCCTGGCCCTAACAGTTTAGATAACACTAACCCCCTCATCTCAATTCCCTCCACCTCTTACAACCAAGCAAGACCCTCTAACTCTCTCCTTATAGCACATCTGAATATACGCAGCATAAATAATAAAATAGCCTACCTTCATGCACTTCTAGATGTGCATTCTTTTGACATCCTATGCCTTACAGAAACTTGGCTAAAACCAACAACCTAGGATAATGAAATTACCCCACCTGGATATAATATTTTGAGAATAGATCGCTCAACCAGAAAGGGTGGGGGTGTAGCCATCCTATTCAAATCTGAGCTGCAAGTTACTTCTTTTGATATGCAGCTTCCTACAACTAGTAATGCTGAAACCCTTACAGCAAAATTACAAATCAATACGTTCAAAGCCATTTAATATGCTCCTACCTTCCTCCTGGAAATAATATCAATACCCTAGAAAACATCCTTAGCTGGCTCTCTACCTACTTACCCCAAGAAACCATAGTACTGGGTGACTCTCTACCTACTTACCCCAAGAAACCATAGTACTGGGTGACTAATACTGACTGGACTACCTGTATCTCACCTAACCCAACAACCCATATAAACCTATATGACTTTTCCCAAATAATTACCTCCCCTACTAGAATCCATAAATCTAATAACAAAGAAAGCACCTTCGATTGAATCCTTGTTAACAACCATCCCTTGTCTTACCAAGCAAGCATCCTTCCAGATGACATTAGCGACCACTCTCTAACCTTTGTATGTAGACAAAAGATCAGCACTCCTAACTAACTTATTTAGAACTACTCGGTTTAACAAAAATTTTAATCAAGAAAGCTTCCAAACCGAACTTGAGGCATGTGACTGGTCAGCACTAAAATACCTACCACTAGAGTAAGCAGTGTTATATTTCAACACTAAATTCCTACAAATCTTATACTATCATGCCCCTGTTTGATCCATCAGAAACAGAAAAACTGTTCCATGGCTTACAAATGAAACTAGACAAAAAAATCATTTAAAAATAAAATTTGGGCCAAATGGAGAGCTACTAAAAATCCAATAGACCACCTATATTTTAAGCAACTGAGGAACTCTACTAAAACTTCTGTACTCCTCGACAAGAAAAAACTTCTACTTTCGACTCTAACAAACACACCAGCACAAATCACAAACATTCTGGTCAGGCATAAATAAGGTCTTACATCCAGGCCACTCCAAAACCCCAACCCCAACAGGCTCTACCCATGACAATCCTAAACTTATTGCTAATGCCTTCAATACCTTCTTTACTGATGCAATCCAATCTCTAGCCAATTCTTTACCTCCCGTTACCACTAACCTGTCACCCACTTTAACTATCTTGTCTCCCTCATTTCATCTACAACCTGTGCCTACATCTCTTATCAGCACCCTTCTCCAAAGACTTAAACCAGGCACCCCTTCAGCTGACCTCCTACCAGATGAATATCTACAGATATCAGCTAAAGTCATAGCCTATCCCATCTCCATACTTATAATCACTGAAGGAACTATCCCAACTATCTAGAAAATCTCCCTTATCATTCCTCTTCATAAGGGTGGTGACTTTAATAAACTCTCTAACTTTTGCTCTATAGCCCTACTCTCTCCACTACCAAAAATAATGGAGAAGTGTATTCACCGACAACTACTTGACCCCCTCCTCCATAACAATTTACTTGCCACCTGTCAACATGGCTTTAGACCATTCCACAGCACAACTTCTGCCCTTCTATCCTTTTCTGATTGTATCAACAAAAATCGTAATAACAACTCCCTATCATCAGTACACTCTATTGACCTCTCAAAAGCCTCTGATATGGTTAACCATCACCTTCTTTTGGATATACTTAAATCTCTCCCACTTGATACACAATGCCTACACTGGTTTAAGTCCTACTTAGAAAACAGACAACAAGCTGTGCTCTGGGACAAGAAACTCTTTACACACTTCCCTGTTTTCCTTGGCATAGCTCGGGGCTCTATCTTAGGCCCTCTCCTATTCTCCGTTTTTATTAACGATCTAAATCTTACAATTCCTCAAGCCACCTGCATAAAATATGCAGATGACTCTACACTAATTTGCTCCGCTACTTCCTTAACCAAACTCCAATCGCTTACCCAGAATGTATTCAATAAAGTTGAAAATTGGTTCCTACAAAGCTGCCTTCTCCTGAATGCCAAAAAAATAAATTATTGCTCTTCAATCCAACAATCCTACAATAAAGTCCTCTCAATTAGTCCTTACAGTGACACCCAAAAATGGTACTGTAATATCTCCAGAACCTACCACCAAACTCTTAGGAGTGATAATTGACCATAATCTTACCTTCGACATACACCACAAAGTCCCCATTAAGAACCCACCATTGTCAGAATCTAAAACAACTTGGATGGCTTGAACTCCAAAATCAACTATTATTTCAACAACTTACTATCACACACAAGATCTTATATCATCCTACTAATACTCCAATATTAACTGGACTTATCATCCCCTACAAAAATCTCTCAACCCTTCGCTCAGCCAATAGGTTATTAGTAACTATACATAAATCTAACAATAAGGCTGGGGACACACTGTTCTCAGACACTGTAGGGAAATCTTGGAACCTGCTCCCCAGGGAACTCATCTCTCTCTTCTACATCTCTATTCAAAAAGCAACTTATCTCCTAACTCACTGGCTATGCCCTTGCACAAATCCTGACAAACTCTCCTCCTTCATTTTTTACGCCTAGATTTTCTTAATACGCTCATCCTATCTCTTACCAACCTCTGTGACTATGTGATTTTCAGTCTACTAAAGTTACTACCAACACTGCTATTGAGCTTAATACTCACTTAGAATGTGCTCTTCTTGAGAAACAGAACTCTTAGTTTAACCAGCCACAGAGCTTAAACTTGCTTAGCAAACTCTACCCTAGCTTCTTTTAAGAATTATTGCTTGTACACAATTGTAAACCATATTACTACTATGATGTAACAATCTTGTTGTTCTACTTGTAATTATGTACTGTGACTTTTAACTGTAGTGGAGCTTTTCTCTGCGGGTCTCTACTGAAAATGGACATGTGTCCAGCTAGACTACCCGGTCAATAAATGTAAAATAAAATAAAATAAATAAATAAATGCTGTCCAAGCTGCAAAATCCTTTACTAATGCACTCTATGGGCACCTACAAGAATGCATGGATCATGCTATCCCAAACAAAACCAAGACTCACTCCTCCAAGAAAAGGAAACCAGTCTGGTGGAACCCTGCCATACACAAGCTATACAAAAGGCGGAGGAAACTAGTACAGAAGAGAGTAAAATCCCAAGAAGGGAAGACATCCCTGATCAGTATCAGCAAGAAACTACATTCCCTCATAAAATCATCCAAGGCTAGCTTCGAAAGAAAAATTGCCATGGACTCCAAAGATAACAACAAGGCATTCTTTAGCTTTGTCAAGAATCTAAAGTGGCAATTCTCAGATCTGCTCGGAGTTAGTGCAGAATGGCACAAAATACACTGAACCGACCGATATAGCCAACATCCTGGCAGACAGGTTCAGTGCAAACTTCACCCCCTCTCACCCCCAAAAGGGCCCATAACTATACCAGAAGAATGTAGTGCCCCAGAAATCACAGACACTCAGGTTAAAACAGCCCTCTCCAAAGCCAAAAACACAGCATCAATGGGACCGGACAGTGTCCCAGGCTGCGTCCTACACAAGCTCAAAGATGAACTAACCCCTCACCTAAACACACTGTTTAAACTCAGCCTCTCCACAGGCTAGAGGCTACATGCCCACAGAGTGGCAAGCAGCAACGGTTATTCCACTCCACATAGGTGGAGTCGCAATGGACCACGGGAACTATCGCCCTACAAGCCTGACTAGCTTGGTCTGCGCAAAGCTATAGAGCACATCATCATGGATCTCATTAAGAGAGACATTGGAAACCTCCAACACTGGACCTACCCAGTTCGCTTTGTTAAGGGCAGATCATGCCTCCTAAACTTGGACATCTCTGAGACAGTTACCAAGGCTACAGACCAGAGAAAGGTGGTCCACACAGCCTACCTAGACCTTGCAAAGGCCTTTGACACCATTCCCCACTCAGGTATTATAGACAGGCTCACCAGCCTGAACATAAACCCCTACGTCACGAGATGGGTTGCCAACTGGCTCATGAACAGAGTCCACATGGTAAGAGTTGCAGGAGCTAGGGCTGACTCTAAACCGGGTACAAGTGGCGTTCCCCAGGGGTCAGTCCTAGAACTCCCTCTTGTTCGGCATATACTTCTCAGAGGTACAGGCAAGCACAGGAGGACTATGACTGACCAAGTTCGCAGACATCCTCCAAAAGGGTCTCACTGAGACAGATACCTGGTGTCAAAACTACGGCCTCAAGCTCAATGCCAAAAAGTGCAAAGTCATCCCCTTTGGAAAAAACAAAGTACCCACAAGCTGCCACATAGGTGGTAGCTCCCTAAATACAGAAGAAGTAATAAGGGATCTGGGGGACCCAAGTAGATAGTAACCTCTCCTTTGATAATCACATTGCCAAAGTGGTTAGAAAATTCTTCTATGTGGCCCACCTAATCACAAAAGGGTTTGCATCCAGATCGAAAGAGGTCACTGGGCCCCTCTATGCATCAGACCCATCATAGAGTACAATGCCCCATTTGGGATGTACCTTACAAGACACCTGCAACTACTGGAAAGACCACAGAAGTACCTCACCAAGAGGATCACTTGCCTCAAGCAGATGCCCTATGCAGCTCGACTGAAGAAACTCCAGCTGTACTCGGTTGCATACCGCCTACTCAGAGGTGATCTCTGCCTGACATACAAGGTCATGTCCAACCCAGAATTGATGGAAATGCTCCACCTAAAGAAAACCATATCCCCTCGAGCCACATGCTCCAGGGATCTAAACCTCACCTCAACAATAAATAGGACGTGCTGGAGGGATAGATTTATGTCCCAGAGACTTCCCATGCTCTGGAACAAGATTCCAATCTACATTGGGCAGAGCTCCTCGCTAGCCCTCTTCAAGAGAAACCTTGACGAGTGGATGGGGAACAGAAAGTTTACCCCAGGGTCACTTCAATGGCTCTGCTGGATAGAGACACAGGGAACTAATCTAAAGGGGCGGCGAAAGCCAACACATTCCAGCTAGGCTTATAAATCCCTTTGGGCAGATATTCTAGTACCTACCTATGTGTAGGGGCAATGCACTGTCTAGCAACAAGTAGAATACATTACAGTAATTATTTTTTCACTTTCCTCACAATTACACATCAGGCACATATACAGGTGGCTGCCTTTGGGGGCAAGGGGTGAGGAATTAGGCGGCATGCGATGTGTCTGTATGTCAGCAGTCACTTGAAATACATGACTTTGGCAATTTGAACCTTTGCTTTCATCCCAGTCTAATAATGCAAGAGGAATGCACAGACAGGGACGGTCCTTCTTGGAGGAGGGGGTTAGCGGAGCAGGCAGCATTCCCAGCTAAGACCTGTGTATCCTTACATTTGTCTTGTTAGTTTATCGTGAGCTACTAATTTTGTCAGCTTTGAACATTAAGCCTTGGGCACATCTTCCTTTAAAAAAAAAAATACAGGAAAAAAGAAGTTATGTACTCACCACAATGTTCCATCCGAGTTGTTGCACTTCATTTGTCTTCAACCTGTTGGTACTCGGATCCAGCACGAATCCAACTCGGCCACATTTCCAGCATCTGATCTGAGCTCCAAACTCCTCCACCACCCATAATGCCTGTCTCCCTCCTTCCTTCAGATTGAGTTTGCTGCTAACCAAGTATCTCAACCTGACCCAAGATCTACCCTGATAATAGCAGGTCCCCAGAAGCATGAAGAGGAGAATAAGGGCATGCCAACATGGTGACTGTATCTCTCCTATCCAGGCCACCACACAGCCCACGTAAGATGGGGGAAGGAGGGAGGGATGGTTGAAGACAAATGAAGAGCAACAACTCAGATGGAACGTTATGGTGAGTACATAACTTTATCTGAAGTTGTTGTCTTCATTTGTTCTTCAACCTGTGGGACAGAGTCCCCAGCTACTAAACTCCTGGGTGGCCCTCATGGAAGGATATTCCTTAACAAAGCGGAGCTGAAGGATGCCCTGTTCCTCGATACAATGTCCAACTTGTAGTGCGAAATGAAAGTATGGGAGGAGGCCAAAGTAGCTGCAGAGCAAATGTCGTCCAATGAAACTCTGGACCAGAAGGCAGCCGAAGTAGCCACAGATCATGTTAAGGCACATTCCACTAGATCTGGTGGGGGTAAACATCTAGTTAAATACACCAAATGCACTGGGAAATCCAATGAGCAATGGTGACCTTTGACACTGGTTTCCCAAAAAAGGGCTTAGAATAAGAGATAAAGAGCTGGTCAGAACTCAGGAAAGATTTAGTCCTATGTAGGTAAAAGCGCAACTGTCTATGAACGCCCAACAAGTGCAGCTTATGCGAATAGGGCGAGTCAATGGAAGATCTAGCACTGACCACTTAACTGCAAGGGTCCACTGAAGTACCCTCGTGTGCAACCGGGCCATGGGAAGGAGGGTAATAGTGGCCACCATGGTCCCCAACACCCTTAAGACCAATTCTGCTGTCGGCAATTAAGCTTGAAGGACACACAAGACAGGAAGTTTGAGACTGGATTCTGTCCGAGGTTAGGAGTCGTCTCTAACTGAGCTCCATTGAAATCTAGAACTTGAACCGGAGTCGCTAGGGATTTGTTGAGACTGATGGTTATGCCCAGATGGTGGGCTATTTGAAGAAGGGAATCTCTTGCTTTGAAGAGTCAATGCCTGGAAGGGGCAGAAAGGAGCCAGTGAAGGGCTATTTGAAGAAGGGAACCCCTTGCTTGGCAGAGTCAATTCCTGGAAGGGGAAGAAAGGACCCAGTCATCCAGACAAGAGAAGACCTGGAATCCCTGCAGTAGCAGGAGTCGTCTCTAACTGAGCTCCATTGAAATCTAGAACTTGAACCGGAGTCGCTAGGGATTTGTTGAGACTGATGGTTATGCCCAGATGGTGGGCTATTTGAAGAAGGGAATCCCTTTCTTTGAAGAGTCAATGCCTGGAAGGGGCAGAAAGGAGCCAGTGAAGGGCTATTTGAAGAAGGGAACCCCTTGCTTGGCAGAGTCAATGCCTGGAAGGGGAAGAAAGGAACCAGTCATCCAGACAAGAGAAGACCTGGAATCCCTGCAGTAGCAGGTGAGCTGCCACCACTGCCATCACTTTGGTGAACACCTTGAGGGCTGTGGTGAGACCAAAGGGGAGCACCCTGACCTGATAATGACTGGCTCCCTGCCAGAAGCGGAGGAACCTCAGAGAGTGCCTGTCTATCTTGATGTGGTACTACACGTCCTGGAGGTCAGAGGACACAGTCGTTCTCCTGCAGGAAAGGCAGGATAGACTGAAGAGTGACCATCTGGAATTTTGTCTTAGCAACTTCCATATTTAAGGTGGAAAGATCCAGAATGGGTCTCAAGTCCCCCATCTTCTTTGGCACTAAAAAAAAATCTGGAATAGATGCCCAATCAGGACTGGTCTAGGGGGACGGGCTGGATGACTCGCGTTTCTAGCAGCTTTGCAAATTTCAGTGCCACCTCCACACTTTGCGCAGGTGGAATGTCTGGGAGGCGTTTGGCCAGGAGCGGTGGCTGAATGAAGAGGATTGAATAGCTTCTGGATATGATCTGCAATAACCAATGATGGTCTGTGATTGACTCCCAGGCTGTTGGGTGCAATGAGAATGCCTCCCAGGCTGTTGGGTGCAATGAGAATGCCTCCCAGGCTGTTGGGCGCAATGAGAATGCCTCCCAGGCTGTTGGGCGCAATGAGAATGCCTCCCAGGCTGTTGGGCGCAATGAGAATGCCTCCCAGGCTGTTGGGCGCAATGAGAATGCCTCCCAGGCTGTTGGGCGCAATGAGAATGCCTCCCAGGCTGTTGGGCGCAATGAGAATGCCTCCCAGGCTGTTGGGCGCAATGAGAATGCCTCCCAGGCTGTTGGGTGCAATGAGAATGCCTCCCAGGCTGTTGGGCGCAATGAGAATGCCTCTAGAGTTGAGCAGCCAGAAAACCCTTCAGGGCTGCTGCGTGGGTCTATCAGAGAAGACTCGAAACGCAGGATTCCTCAGGCCCCCTCTGCCTCAGGGACAGCATCTGTTAAAACCCCCTCTGCCTCTGGAGGAAGCAGGGTCCTGAGCGTCCTGGGAGTAGCCCTGAGATTTCTGGAACCACATCATCTTTGCCCCCCACTGGTTCCTTGAAAAGGTCTGTTGAGGGGTCAAGATGTAGATTCCAACGGCAGAGTCTTCCCATCTTTCTCACTCTGGACTACAGTGTCACGTACAGACTTTCCAAAGAGGGTGGAACTGTTGTACAGGGCATTAGTGAATGACACCTTAAAGGGCTCTGAGAAGGCACAAAGCAGGAGTCAAGCGTGACGCCCATGGCAACGCCTGTCCCAATTGGTCTAGCAGCATCCTTGGTAGCATGAGAGAGGAGCCACATAGAGGTGGTAGCAATTGATGTGAGGGCACCCATCCGAGAGGAGAAAACATTCTTGTACTCCGCTGACATGGACCCTGGGGGTAGACTCAATGATCTGACTAGGTCTCGTTGAATTAGCCATGTAGTTCAGCTCACGTACCGAGAAAGTTTCTGAAGCATACAGCCACATCCCAAAACTATCCATCGTCCCCAACACTTGGGCGGATGGACTGTGGAACTCTCCAGCGTGAGATCCTTCTTGGTGACCGCTGCCACCACCATATAACCACAAAGGGTGTAAACGTGGAAAAAATACCACAAATGAAGAAATAAATATGCACATCTGGAGCCGATATACTACAACCCAAACTGAAATTTATTAATAAAATTCAGAAAGGAAAATAACATCCACAGTAGTCAAGCGCTTTCGTCAAATGACTTCTTGGCTGCCACCACCATGACATCAACTGGAGATCCACTGGTCCAATAAGCTCAGACAGTGCACTCAGTTCCTTATCAGGGTGTTTGGGGATCGGCTCCACCGTGTCTGGCTCCATCCACTCCCAAGATGTAATCAGATCCACCAATACATCTGCGGGAGGGGACACCCAGGATGTACAGAGTCCTGCACCAAACCCCTCCAGGAACACCGACTCGTCTGGGTTGGGTTTCTGGACAGACCACTCCCCTCGCTGATGAGGGATCTCCATGATGTCTCCAAAGGAGACATCTTCAGGGGGTGACTGGGGGAACCCTCCCCTTCCTCCAAATCTATGTCCTTCATGAGGGACTCCAGTGGGGAATCCAAGTACCTCGTTTTACGTGTGTTCGAGGAATCTCCTGGAGGGGGTCTCTGGGGAGGACTCAAAAATATCAACCTGTTTCTGAGGGGGAACCCCCTGGGACAGAGAGGCAGCAGGCTAACCCAGAAGAGCTAGGATGGTGGAATCTGGACCAAATAGAGAGGGAGTCAGAATGGACTCTGAGAACAAAAGCGTCAACGGTCTCGATGGAACTAAGAGGACCCTCTGCACCACGTCAAAAGCAGAGGGAAAACGGGAGAGCCAGAGCCATGCCTCCAGGCGCAGAGACTCCAAAAGGGCCGCTAGGCTCCAGAAAGCTCAGAGCCAACACAACCACATCGGATCCGGCACCGAGATCACGGCTCAAAGAGCTGGTTAGCACTGAGCTAGTCGGAGCAGAGCCACTTAGGGTAATGGCCGGCATTTGGGTACAGGGTACCACTGGCGCAGACACAGACAGGCCTCTGACCTGAATACTCTGAAACCAGGAGACAGACTGGAGAAGGAGTGATTGGGACAAAAGCAGACTGCATGCACCCAGCAAAGGAGGGAGCAGGCAAGACTCACATTTGAATCTGTGTGCGGATAAACTTCAACATCATCCTGTCTACCTGGGCTTCAGAGAGGCTGCGAGTGGACCTGGAAGAAGTCACCGACACCAGTCTCGAAAGACAGTGGGGTGAAGCTGAAGGTGGTGAGTGGACTCCAGTTAACTCCAGCTCCAGAGAAAAATAAGGGGAGCGGAGCCTGGGGAACCCACTTCGGCAACCAGGTGGGATTTAGCCAAAGGTTCTGCCGAAGCACAGAGGTCAGGAGACCGCTTCCTCGGCCGGTCCTTGTGTTTCCGCTCCTTTCCATCCCTGGTCCTCTTAGCAGGATGTTGAGTCCCAGAGGCTGGAGTGGCAGAAGTCGCTAAAACAGCCGGGGCCTCCACCGGAGGAGGGAGGAGACTTTTCAGGATGAGCTTATTCCTCCTGTCGATCAATGCATGGGGATTGAACCCCGTGCAAATCGAGCAGGAGGAATCAAGGCGAGCCACACCTAAACTACACATAGTGTGGCCATCAGCTGAGGAAAGCCTTCTAAAGCCAGATTTGGGAGTCTCAGCCATAACAGAAGAGCATGTACCTAAAGTGACACACACACACACCCACCCTGAAAAGGAGAAGGAAAGTGGAAGTTTTATATATATATATATACATATATATATATATATATATATATATATATATATATATATATATATATATATATATATATATATATATATATATATATATACACACACACACAGATATAGATATACGTATGTATATATTATTATTATCATAATAAATATAATAAAAGTACCAGACGCCAGACCGCTAAGTTAGAAAGGTGAAAGGGGAGATAGGACAGACAGAAAAACAATCCAACTTTCCCAAATACAGTCACTTAGAGCCCGGAACACAATACGAACACTAGTGCGGCAAACGATATCTGAAGGAAGGAGGGAGACAGGGGCATTATGGGTGGGGGAGGAGCTTGGAGCTCAGATCAGATGCTAGAAATGCTTCCAAGTTGGATCTGTGCCATATCAGAGTACCCACAGGTTGAAGAACAAATGAAGACAACAACTTCAGATCATGCTTTTCTTACTTTTTTTCTGTTTAGGCTACCACTGGATTAAAAGGTTGGGAAATGCCTTAAAATGCATCCCCACAATGTAGAACTCCTACGGCTTTTGGGGGCACTGGTTTAATTGAATTATTTCCTAAATATTTATTACTATGCCAGTCAGGAAAGGTGCATTTTACAGGATGCAAGAAAAACTAAAGCTGAACAGTAAAATTCTTTCCTTAATCATAATTTTTGCTCAAGCCATCACTGGATGAAAAGGCTATGTAAAAAACAATAACACACAAACAAAAATATCTAAATGCACCTCAGAGCATATAGAAAGTTATGGCTTCTTGAAAAAAATGTGAGAAAAAGAAGAAAAACGTTAAGTGCATAGTATAGGGGAGCACAAGATGGAGGAAAAAGAAGCACTGGTGTCTGTGTGTGTGTGTGTGTGTGTGTGTGTGTGTGTGCTTAAAAAGTGAAATAGTGCTCTATGCATTGCTTAGTTAAGTCCAGATCCAAAAAAGAAAAAAAAAAGCCAGCACCAGAGAAGATCTGAGGATGCAAATTTTATTAAACTGAAACTAGACCGGTTTCAGCAAAAGGCTTTCTTCAGTAGTATATTCCATGTGTTTGAAAAAATCACCTGCTTAAATAGCTTCCATAGTTCCAAAAAAGAATGACATCACTTCCTGTAGTTAACAAAAAACAAAAATGGGTAGTTTAGACATTAATATAGTAAAAACCATACAATATGTTAACTTAGAAAATAGAATGATGGTATTAATCAATTCTTAATGCTTCAGTTATGTTCATAAATACAAATAAATTGCAAATGTTATAGTCATATATTAAATAACTGTACTAAGGAACATAATGATTGATAACAAAAGAATGTTACCATGATATAATTGGAATGTCATTCAGATGAGTTGATGTCATCAAAACAAATAAATATGAATAAAAATTGTGTTTATTCAATAAGGGATACTAGAGAAGGGCATTGATCATAGTTTGTCATTCAATCCCGGAGGGAAAAGCCCCCCAAGTTTAATGATCCATCTTTTTTCTTTATTATTTAAAATGTCATGCCACCCTGTTTTGAATGATCGGTTTCCAGTGATGTGATCAATAATGATGAAAGAGAATTTTGCAGTGGGATGCTTGATTGTATGTCTGTATAATGCGTTAGTTATTCTATGATTTCTGATGTCCCCTAGGTGTTCTGAAATCCTTATGCGGAACTGCCTTGATGTTTGTCCAACATAAAAGGCCTGACAAGTACATATAGCAAGATAAATTATCCAATCAGAACTACAGTTACCAAAAAATTCAATATTGTAAATATGACCAGTATTTTTACTAGTAAAACTGGTGGTTTTAAAAATATAACCACAGAAACTGCAGTGACCACAGGGAAATATACCTGCGAGTTTGTCCCCTGTAAGAGTCCTCAGAGAGAGTGTCATCCTTAAAGATTGCTTTTTTGTAATGTGAGAAGTGGGAACCAAGTGTTTTACCCTTCCTATATGAAAAATAATACCGTTCCCCAAAGTAACCTTCTAAAAGAGGATGTGAGTTGAGTATGTTCCAATGGTTGTTAATAATATTTATCAAATTTCTGCTATTCCTACCATAAGTGGTAATGAATCTACATGTATCAGCACTTGTCTCTCTCCGTCTCGTTTGATACTGCAGAAGGGAGTCCCTGGATTTGTTACTGCTCCAGTTAGCCGCAGAATTAATAATCTCTGGCGAATATCCCCTGGACAAAAATCTATTAGTTAAGTCATCATGGTGTGTAATGAGATCATCCTCGGAAGAACATATTCTTTTGATCCGGAGAAACTGAGATTTTGGTATATTTTTGATAATGTGTTTTCGATGGAGACTGTCTGCATGCAAAAGGGTATTGTATTGCGGGAATTTTCTGTGAACAGAAGTTTTGAGTGTCTTGTCCAATTCTCTTGATAAATGGACATCCAGAAAATGTATTTCCTTCTTATGATACTCCACAGTGAATTCGATGCCCCAAATGTTCCCGTTGAGATGCTCAATAAATTCCTGGAGATAGTCATCACCTCCTTTCCACACTAGCCAGCAGTCATCCAGGTATCTTCTCCATATATCAATCTCTGGTAAATATATGTTATGCATTGAATCATAGATCTGTTCTTCAATAAAACCCATAAAGAGATCTGCGTAAATGGGTGCAAATGAAGCCCCCATAGCCGTGCCTTAAAGTTGCCAATAGCAATCTTGTTGGAAGTAAAACACGTTTTTAGTAAGAATGTGCTCAGCCAAGCATATCAGTAGTGTATTCAATCCTGGTGGATACATGTTGGATTTATTTAACCAAAACTCCAAAGCCATTAAGCCCGCCCAATGTGGGATACTGGTATATAAAGATTTTACATCAAGGGTACACATTAACCATTCAGGTTCCAATTGAGATTCCAATACAATCTGTAGGAATTCGGTGGTATCCTGAATTCTAGCTCGAATGAGTGGTAATAGCGGTTTAAGTTTTGCAGTAAGAAAAACAGATAACGGTTCAGTGAGTGACCCAATACCAGATACTATGGGTCTGCCTGGTGGCTTATGGACAGATTTATGAATTTTAGGTAATAAGTAAAGGTGTTGCTTGGCAGGATCTTTGACTACCAAGTTTGTTTTAGTTTTATCTGAAATAATACCTGCTTCCACTGCTTGCTCCAGGAAATCATGAATTTCACGTTGAAAACTGGGTGTGGGGTCAATGTCCATTTTCTTATAGTGATGATGGTTAGATAGTGGTCTGTTACCTTCATCCCGATAACAATCGGTATCCATAACAACCACTGCACCCCCTTTGTCAGCAGGAATGATGACAATATCAGTATTATTTTTAAGTTGTGTTAAGGCTAGTTGCTCTTTCTTGGAGAGATTGTGCCTCATACTCTCCTCTGAACTTAAATGAAAATGTATATCCTTAATTACGGCCTGCTGAAAAACAGCAACATGTTTATCCATAGGAGGATTGAATGTTGATTTATGAAATCTGAAATCAGATGATCTTTGAGTATCATCAGACTTATCCTGTTGTTTGAAAAACAGTTTGAGGTTAATTTTTCTACAAAAATCTATGGTATCAGATACTAATGAGCTTTCATCAATGAAGAATCCGAGGAGAAAACCAAGATCTTTATTGAGTAAAGAATATTGGTCATCAGATAAAACATATTTAGAGATATTTAACACATTGGTACATGGTTCACTTATTTCACTATTGACATGAATAGCTCTTCTAGACTTGTTACCCCTATGTTTCCTTCCTGCCCGATGTTTCCTGCCCCTAAAGGGACCTCACTTGTTCTTCCCCTTTTGGCATGTGGTGATTCCCCAGTGCTCAATATTTCTGTGTCTGTAATGGAGGATTCGTCACCAGAGGTGGTGTTACTAAGTCCTGTCTTTTTCAAAATGGACCTAGGCCTCTTTTTACATACAAAAGAAGCATTCCTGGTGCCCTGAGCGAACCTGACTCCCCTCTGTGACTCAAATTGTCTGCCCGTCTCATAATCCTCCTTATCTCGGGCAAATTTATGAAGTTTTTTGCTTTTGAGGTTGTTTTCCAAAACGGATATCTCCTTTGATAATTTGCTAAGACAATTTTGAAAGTTTGTATTGGTTTTTTACAAGTTTTTTCCACTTCCAGAGTATTGGCATGTACCGTTCTCTCATAGAATGATGCCAATATATTAACTCTGGCCATGGCGGCCTCCTGTTGTGCCATTTGCCAATCCTTAAGCAGAACATCATCTGGTGTACCAACCAGTGGTTGTATTTTGCATCTTAATCCCCTGGGGGATATTTTCTGCACCTGATATGCTTTGAACAATTTGTTGTGCCAGATGTTTGTTCTAAGCATTTTGATTTGTTTACCTAACTTCTGAAATAAGTGTTTGCAACCGTCAACTGGATCAATTGTTTCCAAATTATTAATTTCAGTCGAACCAATACCAATTCCAAATATCTTAAGATCGTCCTTATCGGAACATAAACCAGATAATAATTTCTGAAGATCCATGACCATAAGTTGCGTCAACTGGAAAGGAGAAAAACCGTACTGCCAGACCGAGCAAATTGAAAAATTGTCAGAGCAAATTAGTCAAAATATTATAAATACTTCAATCAAAGATATCTATACAAGCCAATGACAATTTGGATCACATGGGAGTCTAGGTCCTGGGCAGTCTGATAAAAATTATATGAAATCAGATATGTATGTCCTGATCAAAAAAAGGAATGCTGTCTATAGTTAAATACGTCAGGACATAAAAGGTTATTATTCATACATTTAGATAGAATGGACAGAGCACTATGGATGACCCAATATGATTAAGTGTAGAATGCTTACGATCAAAAATAAGGGAAAAATAATTATTAGAGAGTTAAATATTGGGTAGGAAATTAACCCATCCCAGATGCCATAGTAGTGATATTTGGTGCATCATCAATCTATCCAACAAGATCGCAGGGACCCAGACAAGTGTAAAATGTCTATACAGTTGCTAGAATCTAGCTGTTATGCCATATAATTGAGTACATTCAAAAAATGACCAAGAAAAATTTGTCTAATCATTAATCAGTCTCAACTTGAAAAACCATGAATCTGATAAAAAATTAGATAAAGGTTCTTGTTCAAATGAATAGGTAATATCAGCTATTACATCCTTGGTTAATCAAACTAGAGAATCGAAGCAGATTTCAAGTGTTTCAAGATGTGTATGCAAACAAATCCTGAAATGTAGAGCTAAATGCCCGAAGAATAATCACATAGGTGATAGTTCAACCAATATTATAAATGCATAGACATATATGTTCCTAATACCCAATTGGTTTGGTCAATCAGAATGTATATTAATCATGAGGAAAAATATAATGTATCAAGAGGTCATCAAGTATGCATAAATCAGTAAGGTAATTCTAATATAAAAATGATGAAGTGTAAATAGTGTTAAAACCTGCAAAACATAGCTGAAGTTTACATTTGTCAATAGGAAACTATTTTAGAGGACTAACAAAAGCTAGGATAGTCAAGTAGAAGGAAAAAACAGGCTTAGATTCCTTCCCGTACATGAACTAATAGGGTCAAAACTGTTGGGCTGATTCCTGTCTAAAAAGGGATTATACACTTGTAAGATATTCATTTGGTGACAAAAATATATAGCTGATACATGTGTATATACATGAATACTGAATTTTAAATATGAACAGAAACAATGAACTACATTGGAATATCAAAAACATCAAGCATGAATTCCTTACTCAACAACAGTATAGTATAATCAGACTGTTTAGGCGTATCCCTAAAATAAAGGAAAGATACACCAGATTGCTATGACTGAAATATATACAATCATATATCAAGCACAAGTGTCCATTAATAACAGTTCAGTGATTCCGTAGTTACCAGAACAATGCTATATGCAGGTTGCCAAACAGTGTCATTCCCAATATGTATTTCAAGGCCCCATTGGTCCCAAGTGTTGGTAAGCACAAAAAGAAAATCCGTCGGTCACGATCTTCCAAATATAGATGTTATAGAGTCTATGACAAAAAAAGAAGCGTATTGCAGCCTATAGTTATAAAAAGTGGTACCTGAAAGGAAATGTCAATAGTCCAAAACGAAATAGAAACCAGTGGCAGCTTGAAAAAGGGCTAAAGCGCCAACCCTTCAAATACCATCTGCATTAATTTGTCAAAAAACAGAAAAACAGTACCTGATATATGATATAAACTGTCCAAATTGAGCATAATCCAATTGCTGCCTCGAAGAAACACTATCGCGCCAACCCTTAATGTACTGTCACGAGTTAGTTGACCCATGTATGAGCGCCATATGTTGAGTAAAGAAAAAAAGCCAAATGTGAATAGATAATATATCCAAAGCTCCGTATCACGTAGTTCCAACCATAAAAAAAGGTATAAAAATAATGGAAATCCTAGTATGAAAATATAGCGTTGTTGACTGGCATCCACATGCAGAAACTTAAGCACAAGTATATATCCAGAAACCGATGACCAAAAACAGGTCCTCTAATCCAAAAACAATAAATTCTCCATAAAAATGGTCGACAACACCAAATATGAACTGGTAATGGAAGTTATAAAGCCATAAGAAACGCCAGTGTCTAGTGACGAACCCTCCACATCAGACAGAAAAATGGCGACACAATCCAAGATCTTCAAGACGCCAACAGCCAGCAAAAAGGAACGTTGTATGTAGGAAAACAGCTAGCAAGTACGGCAGGTGCCAGGCAAGCAAGCTAGGTAGATCCAAAAAAGAAAAAAATCCAGCACCAGAGAAGATCTGAGGATGCAAATTTTATTAAACTGAAACTAGACCGGTTAACTTGGAAATATGTTAACTTAGAAAATAGAATGATGGTATTAATCAATTCTTAATGCTTCAGTTACGTTCATAAATACAAATAAATTGCAAATGTTATAGTCATATATTAAATAACTGTACTAAGGAACATAATGATTGATAGGAAAAGAATGTTACCATGATATAATTGGAATGTCATTGGCTCTCACTTCTCACTTTACAAAATAAGCAATCTTTAAGGATGACACTCTCTCTCAGAGGACTCTTACAGGGGACAAACTCACAGGTATATTTCCCTGTGGTCACTGCAGTTTCTGTGGTTATATTTTTAAAACCACCAGTTTTACTAGTAAAAATACTGGTCATATTTACAATATTGAATTTTTTTGGTAACTGTAGTTCTGATTGGATAATTTATCTTGCTACATGTACTTGTCAGGCCTTTTATGTTGGACAAACTTCAAGGCAGTTCCGCATAAGGATTTCAGAACACCTAGGGGACATCAGAAATCATAGAATAACTAACGCATTATACAGACATACAATCAAGCATCCCACTGCAAAATTCTCTTTCATCATTATTGATCACATCACTGGAAACCGATCATTCAAAACAGGGTGGCATGACATTTTAAATAAGAAAGAAAAAAGATGGATCATTAAACTTGGGGGGGGCTTTTCCCTCCGGGATTGAATGACAAACTATGATCAATGCCCTTCTCTAGTATCCCTTATTGAATAAACACAATTTTTATTTGTATTTTTATTTTTATTCACATTTATTTGTTTTGATGACATCAACTCATCTGAATGACATTCCAATTATATCATGGTAAAGTACAGTTTTGTACCTACCATAAATGTAGATGTTCGAGGATCCACATTGCTGCAGTCATAACCTGTGGGTAGTCCGCTGTCCTCGGTCGGCCCGAATACCAAAGAGTTAGGCTGGCGTCGGTCATGGGCGCCCGGAGCTGACGTCAGTACGTAGTAGTACTTAAGCGCATGACCGACGCCATATCCTCAGTCTTTCTTGCCCCAGATGTCAGAAGGCCTTAAAAAGAAAAGGCCAGAGCCACAAAGGAGAAAACTAATAATTATCCCCAAGGAACAATAACAACAAACCACAACAACAACCCCAAACCAAAGAGGGGAAGGAGGGAGGGAAAATAGGACTGCAGCAATGTGGATCCTCGAACATCTACATTTATGGTAGGTACAAAACTGTACTATGTTCTTCGTCTCACATTGCTGCAGTCATAACCTGTGGGTAGAAACCCAAAGCAAAGGAAAAGGGAGGCTGGCAAACTAAAAAGCATTAGGGGCTGTTAACATGCCCTGTAAGACTGCAGTGGCAAACCCCGCCCTGGATTTGGAGAAAAGAGGGAGATGGTAGTGTTTAGTAAAAGTATGAACTGAACTCCAAGTAGCTGCTTCCAAAATATCCTTAGTAGCTACACCCCTCAAAAAAGCAGTAGAAGTGGCAGTAGCCCTAGTGGAATGAGGTCTAATCCCACAGGAACATCCTTCCCATGATGAGAATAACAAAAAGCAATACAATTACCAATCCACTTTGAAATAGTCTGCTTTGAAACAGCTTTCCCTTGTGAACCCAAAGCAAAAGAAACAAATAACTGTTGAGTCTGTCTGAACTCCTTAGTTCTGCTCAAATAATAACGTAACTGCCTGTGTATATCCAAAGAATGCAAGATTTTTTCCCCCTTATTTTGGGGATCAGCATAAAAGGTAGGCAAATGGATAGACTGGTTCAAGGCCACATTAGAAATCACTTTTGGCATGAAAGTAGGGTTAGTACGCAAAGAAACTCTATCCTTATGGAATATTAGAAAGGGTTCAACTGCCATGAGAGCCTGCAATTCAGATACCCTTCTAGCAGAAGTAATGGCCAACAAAAAGGCAGTCTTCCAAGACAAAACTTCAATTCAGACGTAGCTGCAGGTTCAAAAGGAGGCAGAGTAAGCTTCTCCAACACAAAATTGAGATCCCAGGAAGGAGTAGGAGCTCTACGTGGGGGTCTTATATTTTTTGCCCCTCTAAGAAATTGCTTAAACAAAGGGTGAGAAAATAAAGGAGGGTCACAATCATAGTGAGCAGAAATGGCTGCAGCATGAACCTTCACAGAGGAAAATGACAAACCCTTGTCTAGTAACTCAGTAAGGTACTGCAGTGTACAACTCAAATTAGGTACCGAGACATCAAAGTCCTTTGTTGTGCTCCAAAGAAAAAATCTCTTCCATTTATCAGCATAAACTTTTCTAGTGCTGGGCCGCCTAGCTTCCAAAATGACATCTAAAACCTGTTGAGGAAGCTGAGAACCCACAGGCTCTAAAACAGAATACGCCAGGCCGTTAGATGCAGGGACTGCACCCTGACATTGAGCAAATGACTGCTTGACTGGGACAACAAGTGAGGAAGTTATGGCAAAGGCCAAGGAGGCTCCTGAATTACACTCCTCAGCAGAGGATACCAGTGCTGTCGTGGCCAATCTGGTGCTATTAAAATCATGCAAGGCTTGTCCCGCCTGACCTTCAAGAGTACCTTGGTAAGGAGAGGCAGAGGAGGAAAAGCATAGACGTGAAGGTTGTTCCAACTGAAAGATAGAGCATTCACTTTCCAAGCTTTTGGGTGAAACATCTTTGTGCAAAATTTTGGTAGTTGGAAATTTAGAGGAGAAGCGAACAGATCTATGTCTGGAGTTCCCCAAGCCACTGTCAACTGTTGAAATACCTGGGGATCCAATTTCCACTCGTGGGGATCCACAATTTGTCTGCTCAATACATCTGCTAGGGAGTTCTGTGCTCCTGGCAGAAACCGTGCTTGAAGAGTGATGTGCAAACCCAGAGCAGTCTCCCACAATATCATAGCTTGTCTGCAAAGAGGGTAAGAATGGGTCCCCCCCTGCTTGTTGATGTACCACATGACTGTAGTGTTGTCTGTTTGTATCAACACCTGTCCTGGTTGAAGTAGGCCCTTGAAAGCAATCAGGGCAAACTGGACTGCTAACATCTCCTTCATGTTGATATGCAAATGCTGTAGTTTGGGAGGCCACGTGTCTTGAATCCATTTCCCATTGAAGTGTGCTCCCCAAGCCAGGTCTGAGGCATCCGTCGTTAAGATCTGACTCGCCTCTGGTCGGGTCACAGAGAGTCCCTTGTTTAGGTGACATTCCTGTGCCCACCACAAGAATTCCTTCTGGATGCAAGGTATTATCGGAATGACAGTGTCCAAATTGTGGCAGTGTTGAGTCCATACACTTTTGAGATACCATTGTAGCTTCCGCATATGCAGTTTGGCATTGGGAAGTACCAGAATGCAAGATGCCATGAACCCCAAGGCTTGAAGGACTGTCCTTGCAGTCAGCCTGGACAGTACTGATAATTGCTGGAAGTATAGATGAAGAGTTCTTTGTTTGTCCGGGGTCAGAAAAGCCATCTGAGAGGCTGTATTCAGTCTCACACCCAGAAAGCACATGTCCTGAGAGGGTACTAGACTGGACTTTGTTGCGTTCACAGAATACCCTAGGCACCTTAAAACTGCCATTACATACTGTAGCTGTTGAAGTAACTTGTCTTTGTCCTGAGCAAGAATCAGGCAATCGTCCAGATAAGGATAAATTTGTATTCCCCTCTGTCTTAAGAAAGCTATTACAGGAGCCAGAACCTTTGTGAACACCCTGGGCGCAGTAGATAAACCAAAGGGCAATGCAGAGAACTGATAATGAGAAGTACCAGCCCGAAAACGCAGGAATCTCCTGCAGCTGGGCCTGATAGGAATGTGAAGATAGGCCTCTGAGATCCAGAGTTACCATCCAGTGATCTTTGCCTAGCAGAGGCAGAAGTTGCTGTAATGTTAACATCTTGAACTTTGGAATGTCTAGGTATGTATTGAGAATGGACAAATCCAGAATTGGCCTCCAAGTGTTTCCTTTCTTTGGCACTAGGAATAGACGAGAATAAAACCCTAGGCCTTCTTCTGACGGAGGTACCACCTGGATTGCCCCCATCTGTAAAAGCAAAGAAATTTGTTCCTGAGCCTCCAGCCTTTGCTGAGGAGGTACATCTGGCATGCCTTTTGAAAGGGGGAAAAGTGTGAAAATAAAACTTGTAGCCTTGATTTATTATGTCCAAAACCCATTTGTCCTGGGTGACCAAATGCCAATTTTGTTTGAAAAGTGCCAACTTTCCTCCTAGAGCAGCTGCCAGAAAGGAAGGATCTGGCAGCTGGAGATACAGGTCATTGGGTCTGTTTACGAAAAGGCTGACCCCTGCCCTCACCAGAAGATTGTGCAGGAGAACTCCAAGTCCTAGGTCTGAAAGAACCCTGAGCGTGAGCCCTGCCCCTACCACGTCTAGACCTGCCCTTAGACTGAAAATCTGAAGAAGGGTAAGACCATCCTCTTGCAGGCCAATTCCTGCTAAACTTAGGGGGCTGCACTTGCAAAAATTCCTTAACTGTCTGCATAGACTTAGCTTTGTCTTCCATCTTTTTCAAAACTGACTCCACAGGGGAACCAAAAAGAACTTCAGATTGAAGGGGAGCATCCAAAATCCGAGCTTTAACATGTTCTGACAAATTTTGATCCTTAAGCCAGGCATGTCTACGAATAACTGAACCAGTAGCAGCTACCCTGGAAGAAGCCTGAAGGGCATCGAAGCCATACTGCAAGGAATGTTTACCAACTTGATCTGAAGCATGAACCAAGTCCTGCAATTCCTTACACTCTATACCCTCAGATAAAGCATCTACCCTAGATTTCAATTGACCTAACAGAAAGTTCTGATACTTCAGCATATGGAACTGGCAATTTAAAGCCCTCATAGCTAACGTAGAAGATGTGTACACTTTTTTACCCCACCTATTCAACGCTCCAGAATCTTTATCCAAAGGAACTGGATTCTTAACCACAGAAGCCCTGACACCCTTAGGCCCTTGAATAATAGTTTCTGGGTCAGCTCTAGGGCTCTTATACAAATATTTATGTGCCTCTGGAACTCTGTAATACCTGTCTGGCTTGACAGGGGCAGGGGGTAAAGAATCAGGATTAAGGGAAGCTTCAGAAAAAACATCCTGAACAACATCTAAAACAGGGGGAATAGCCAAAGGTCTATGTTGTGGTAAAAACAAAAATTCCCTAAGCCTCTTACGAGAATCTGAAAAATCCTGACCTTCCCACTTGAAATGCTCCCTCATGGAATGCAAGGTTTCAGAAAAGGAAAAATCCTCTGGAGGTGAAGCAGAAGGACAGGAATCCTCTGCATCCGAATCAGAATAGGGAGGAAAATCTTGAATATCCTCAGCTGAGGACTCAGAGTAATCTGAGGAATGCTCCATTCCCTCTAAATCTGTCTCTACCCTAGGCCTCTTCTCTGGAGGGGACATGGAACCCCTGATCAAAGTAATCAAATCCTCTGCCATTTTCAACATATGTTTTTTAGGAACAGAGCCCGAAGAACCAGGGCTGTGGCCCGTAGCAGAAATACCAGGTCTAGCCTTAGCAGGACCTTTAGTGACTGAAGTAGAAGGCCTAATAACCTTTTGTAAGGATGGAACCACAGAAACTTGAGAAGCACCCTTGGCCTGACCTAACTCCTGAGAGGCCAACTCCTGCAAAAGTAAAGGTTCCCCCTGGGATTCAGCCGAGACCTCGGCTGGATCCACAGATTCAACCGTAGATTCCATAGAACCGGCGTCCGCAACGGACGACTCAATCCGGTTTAGACCTTAAGGATTTATCTTTTCGCTTTTTTGCGGTAGCGGGCGTCGGAGGATCCGACGGCATGTTGTAGTTACACCGCTTACCGAAAACAAGCCTAGCACAGTCTAATCTGCATTTAATGGTGCGCTTATTAAATCTAGCGCAAAAGCGACACCCGACTACGTCGTGTTCAGGCCCTAAGCAAGGAATACAGAGAGAATGATAGTCCCTATGAGGTATCCGTTTCCCACAAGAAATACAATTATTAACTTTTTCTGACATCCGGATTAACTGAGGCAAGAAAAGACAAATATTTTCCCCAACGGGGTACTTAGCCCAACTTGGCCTTCGGTCTGAAACTCAAAAACTGAAAATTTCAGAACGCCGAACGGCACTTGCAAACGCTGCTTCTGCTTCGGACCACGCGGCAAGAAAGACTGAGGATATGGCGTCGGTCATGCGCTTAAGTACTACTACGTACTGACGTCAGCTCCGGGCGCCCATGACCGACGCCAGCCTAACTCTTTGGTATTCGGGCCGACCGAGGACAGCGGACTACCCACAGGTTATGACTGCAGCAATGGGAGACGAAGAACATCATTCTTTTCTTATCAATCATTATGTTCCTTAGTGCAGTTATTTAATATATGACTATAACATTTGCAATTTATTTGTATTTATGAACATAACTGAAGCATTAAGAATTGATTAATACCATCATTCTATTTTCTAAGTTAACATACTGTATGGTTTTTACTATATTAATGTCTAAACTAACCATTTTTGGTTTTTGTTAACTACAGGAAGTGATGTCATTCTTTTTTTGGAACTATGGAAGCTATTTAAGCAGGTGATTTTTTCAAACACATGGAATATACTACTGAAGAAAGCCTTGTGCTGAAACCGGTCTAGTTTCAGTTTAATAAAATTTGCATCCTCAGATCTTCTCAGGTGCTGGCTTTTTTCTTTTTTGGATCTACCTAGCTTGCTTGCCTGGCACCTGCTGTACTTGCTAGCTGTTTTCCTACATACTTAGTTAAGTCCAGCCCTGTACACAGAGTTATTGCAATACATCACTGTTGCATCTAAATGCCAGTAACTACGAATGTTCCTCTGAGATAAGACATGTGGTACGCAAAGGCCTGTTGTAATAACAGCATTGTAGCTACAGGTCATTATGTGTACTACTCCTAAAAGTTTGCAGCATGAACTAAAAAGTTGCTTTAAGAGGGGTGGCAGCAGCAGTGTGATACTTACTGAAAATGCCTAGGGCACCACCAGCCCTGCCCAAAAGGAATTAAGGCCCTATCATCCAGGCAGTCAGCTGAAGTTAATTGGAGTCAAAGTGTATCAAACCCCCTGATCTAGCTTCCTCACAGAATGGTTCCTGTAATCACCCCTAGCCATTTCCAAAAGAGCGAACCACTGTTGCCTGGGCTGGAAGGGAGTCACCACAATTTTGGGGAATCCTTTCAAATCTTCAGAAAGTACTCTAGATATTAGCAGAAAGGGTGGAAAAGCATACAGGAACATTCCTGTACAAGGAAAGGAAAAGGCATCTATCTCTTCCAGGCCTTCTTGCATGGAGTCCTGGAGCAGAATCTTGCTAGCTGATTGTTCAGAGAGAAGGCACACGGGTCTACCCGTGGAACTCCCCACAGATGGATCAAACATTGAAAGACCCCCCCCCCAGCTAGTTTCCATCCGTGAGGGTCTGCCCTTGTCCTGCTCAGCTTGTCTGCCACACAATTTTGCTCGGACGGAATGGAGGATACCTGTAGAGTGAGTGTGCTGTGAAGCTATATCCCAAGCCAACATGGCTCGTCTGCAAAGGAAGTTTGACCTCGTTTCACTCTTGCTTATTGATGCACCGCAATGGTGGTGATGTCTGTTACAACCTGAAAAGTTCAACGGGTTCAAATATGACTCAGAGGTGAGTAACTTGATCAGGGCAGGTGTCTTGTTTATATTTATGTGCTTTTATCTGTCTTTGGTGTCCCACACACCTTACACTTTTATCCCTCCTGAAACTGCTTCCCAAACAAAGGCCAAGGCATCTGTGGTTGACTGCTGCACTTGGGGTAATTTGCTGCCTCCACCAAGTGAAGTCTATGACAATCCTCAGCAATGACATTTGAAAAGACAAAGGATGCTGGTGCTGAGAACAAAGACTTCATATACCATTGTATCTTTCGCATGTGGAGTGGAGTCTTAACCAGGAGCATCATGAAAGCTGGATGCCACGAGATAAAAAATCCTGGAGGTGTTCCCACACAGTGACTGAATTCTGAGTAGAAAATCTAGGACTTGGGTATCTAATTTTCCCACTAGAAAAAAAAACTGAATTGAAGTGTCCAGCTGACACTCCAGGCACACAATCCTGTATGAGACAGTCAAAAAAGACGTGAAGGTTTCCTTGGAATCCCAGCTAGTGTAAGAGATCCCACAATCAAAGTGAGAGATTCCTGATACCTTGAAAGAGGAACTCTGCAAAGATAAGAAATCTGTCTAAATATGGACAAATGTGAATATCCTGTAGCCTGCAATGGGCTATAACTGCATTCATACACTGTGTGAAGACTTGTTGCAGTGGATAGTCCAAAGGATAAACCGAAAAACACCTGAATCTAGATTTATGGGGATGTGATAAGCATCTTTCAAATTTGGTGTTAACAGGAAAGTTAAGCGAGGAGGAGAGATAATAGGTTGTGACAACCTAAAACAAACAGGTTTAAGAAACAAAGATCTAGAACTGGGCTCCAAAGATTTTCATTCTCTGGCACTAAAAGCATCCTTAAATAAAACCTTTCCCAACCTGGGAAAGAGGAACTTGTTCTCTCTCTCTCCCAGGGCAGCATGTGCTGAAGGATGGGAGAAATAGACTCTGGTCAGGTGAATGAGGAATCACCCCTTGGAAAACAGGTATTTCCTCCCATTGTCATCTGTAATCTTGATGAACGACCTTCATTTGTCTAAAACTACATGTTGCCACAGACAAAAGTGGAGATTCAGACTTTCTGGAAGGGAATAGGGATAGCTAGGGTGTGTGTCTGTGGACAAGGTCCCTTAAATATTCAGACTTGGACCGTCCTTGGTTTTGTGAGAATTCCTAAATTTTTGTACCCTCTCCTGTCATTTCTTCTTAAACATCTATGTACTTGCATTTTGTTGAAGGGTTAGAGAATCCCTTACAAAACTTGGAAAAGGAATGAAACATCTTGCGATTTCCTGTATCATCTTAGTCCTTTCATCAGGCTTAATGAACTCTGCACTAGTGGAACCAAAACTAAATCTCTATCCAAAGGAGAATTTAAAATGCTATTTTTCACATCATCACAGAGGTTTCGAGAACACACCCAGGCAAACCTCCTCAAAACTGTACCAGTGGCTATAGTCCTGGAAATATCAACTTGAGTTACAAACATACCCACTGTAAACACGGAGCTGTGACTTTGGAAGAAACTATGTTGTAGCAGATTTTTCCTAACAAAAAAAATTGTAAGCGAAACATTTATCATAGTTTTACTATTTGTCACCATGAACTTTAACACACATGCCTGACAATTCAAAATTCTGAAAAATCAAAGTTGCAAAAGGACACGCTTTCTGTCAAGGATGGGAAAATTATTGTTAAGTAAAAAAAAAAAAAAAAAGAGTAAGATTGTAATTAACCAAATGTTAAGCAGCAGTAGGATTAACTAAAGCTACAGTTGTTGGGTCAGGTTTGGTAAGGGTATACAATAGCTTAATAGACTGATGAACTTTGTCATCAGTCTGTCTTTTCAAGGGCAGTAGGCTAAATATCAGGAAAATTGCAGGCAGACACACAGCTTTCAAAGCTGACTGAAGTGAAGGAAGGGGTGAAGGTTCTGGAAACTACTCTGCAACAGCTCATAGAACTTTAAGTGACTGAGAAATCTCAGACTTCTTGTACCAGAAACCACCTTATAAGAAGGATCAACACCCTGAATTAAACATTGAGCCAGACACAGTAAACTGCTCCTTTCTAAAGAAAATTTAAGGAGTAGCGACGTTTTGACATTAAAAATGGGGACCAACGCTGTCCTTAATGGCAGCAATAGCTTCCAAGGATGTGTACAACATTCTGACCAAACAAGTATTTTTTGTTCCCTCTCCCAAGGCCAAGAGTGGCATTCCTTGCCCAATGAGGGGACCCCAACAGCTGCAGAGGATATGGCTACCTGGCCCACAGTAGTTGTAGCTGCTATACCAGGGGGACTTGGGGTAAAACATAAGTGGTCTGTGGAGCAAGCAATGGCCACAGCAGAGTCACCCATTGTGGCAGAGGCAAACTGCCAGCCTGCTGTGGTGGCAAAGACTGTTTGCTTAACGTTTTCTTTTTGTGGCTGGAAGGAGGGCAGACTGTGAGACCAGTTGTCTGTTCATGTTCAAGCTGAAAATGGTGCCTCTTTCCCAGGGAAAACAAGCAGCAAATGTTGGTAAAAGTGTTGTCAGTAAGTCACTTTTTCACATAAAAGCAAAGTAAAAAGCACTTTTGCCCACCCAAAAAAGGAAGAAAAATTTCTCCACTGAAAAAAATGTTTTTCAATTAAACAACTTTTAATATGACAGAAAAAGGTTGCTGTTTTAAAGTCAGTTAAGTTTTGTGACAGTCCATTAAAACAAACTCCTAGCTTAAAAATAACTTTCCTAAATAGGAAAGTAAAACAAATAAATTTTTAACGTGGAAGTTTTTATCCCCAAAGGGGACTTATCTGCCCATAAAAGGAACAGCACAGTACGTTGGGCATTGCAAACCACTTTACCTGATATACAGGATTGTTTTTGGTTGGTTGTTGTCTTACACGGCAAGGGCAAGCCAACTATCAATTCTCGAAAGCCTGCAGAGGGTGCACTCTCTTCAATGGCAGGAAAGCTCTGAAGTGCTAAACGCAAAAACATGCCTTCTTATTCAGCTCAGCTCGAGTGACAAGTGTTTGGGTGCATGGAAGGAGCCCTGAAGCTTTGGAAGCTGGCCTGCTGTCATCTCCTCAGCAAGATATAATCTATATAGCTAAGGCTACTGTAGTAATGATTAATGTAATGAACATGCAGTTATACAGTTATATCTCTGAAGGTGTCTAAATCTGCCAGAAAGAGGTCTAAATCTGCCAGAAAGACTGGGAAGAGGTCTAAATCTGCCAGAAAGACTGGGAGATTCTTATCTCCTGTGTAAAGAAGTAACAGAGGTTGACAGGACTTGCACCAAACAGACAAATGACAAAATAGTGTACCAAAAAAGGATGGAAGTCTGGATATGACCTTAGCCAAGGTAGAGACAGTGGTGTCCACTTGAAAGATACAGTTGCCAAATAGTGACTCTACCACTATGAAGTTTTGAGTGCAATCAAAGACAAAGACGGGGGAATTTTAGAAGAGTGGATTACACGGAGATGAAAAGGTCAAAGAATTAAGAAAGTTAGTACTGCCGCGGTGGTGCAGCGGTAGCATTGTTGCCTCACAGCAAGAGATTCTGCCGTTTGATTCTCGGCTTGGGTTGGGAGTGCCTTCTGTGTGGAGTCTGCATCTCCTCCCCACGGTCGAGTGGGCGTTTGAAAGACATGTGTTGAATGGGCATGCCTTCGTTGAAGGTTGGGCATTGGGCTGGCAACTCGACACCATAAAAAAAAAAAAAAAAACTGCCAATCATTAGCAGACCGGAGTTCCGCTGTGGCGACCCCTAACCAGGAAAAGCCGAAAAGACAAACTTAAGTGCAAACAGAAGTAAACTTGTATGAATGGTCAGTGATAAAGTATTCAGGTCTACAGACATTGGTTTAAAGGAGAAGTAAAAAGAGAAGGTCACTGTGGTTGTGTAAGAATAGCAGTCTAGCAATTAGAGTAAACTATAGGGCATCCGAGCAGTGGAAAGGAGGGGTAGAGAGTTGAATGCAGAGTATAAGAAAGCTAGCAAATAGACAGCAGAGCTGGTCAAGGCAGTAAAAGTACAACTTGAGATGAAGTTAGCAGAAGGAATAAGGAAGTGGAAAAAGGGCATTTTATGCACTTGGCAGAAAGGGAGAAGTAGTCCCGGCCAGGCTGAGAAAAGGTGGGGGAGAAATCGCAGAATGTCAAGGAAAGCAGGAGTACTGAATACTTCAGTTCTCTCAAAAAAGGAAAAAGTTGGCACCATGCCGGAGGACTAGAAATAAGTGGTTAGAGATGTTAACAGAATAGAATAGCCAGGAAGGATGTGGCGAGTCAGTTAACTGCCATTAAGAATAAGGTACAAAAGACTAGATGGGCTAACTACCACAATCCTCAAGAAACTATCCAGTGTGCTAGTAGATCCCCTGTGGGAGATCAACAGATCACTACCCACCGCAGAAGTGAGGACTAGAGGACAGCAAATTTAATAACCTGTACTGGGAGGGGAGAACAAGCATAACAGTTCTGTGAACTACAGCCATATTAGCACAACAGAAGTGTCAGGAAAGGTCATGGGGAGAAATCCGAGTGAAGGATGTCACTTTCCTACAGGGCAGCCATCACCAAGGTGCATGGCCACAAGCCGCCACCAATCAAAGCTTATTCAGTTTTATGACTAGGTTCCAAGTGAACTTGATGGGCTATATTCTGGCTTCACCGAGGCCTTAACTCAATTCTACACAGAATGTTGATGCAAAAAAAAAAATGAAGGGGTGGCAGTAAGACAAACACTTAAGAAATTAACTACTACTTATGTGGTGGAAGTGGCAAACAAAGGGGATTGGAAATGATGGGGAAACAGTTGTAATGCATCATGTGTAATGTTCCTCAGTGTGTACACAAATCCTACAGATGCGTTACCAGCACCCATGAGGTATTTACTATGATGATCCAGTGTAGTAAGCAGCATCATCTGAGACAAATTTCTGAAATGTACTAACATATACAGTGGTCAGATTAAGAGAGACAACTTGACTCTCCTGCTTTAAAGACTGCCTCCTGCACTCTGAGATCATACAGCTGTAGGGTTAAGGAAGTCTTTCCTTAATCTATTTATATGGAATATGAAGTGTGAGGAAAGGCTTTAGGTTTTTCTCCCTCCATAAAACACTGATTTGTTATTTCAGTCTATGTTTTATGTTGCTGAATTTATACTTTCATAAATATCTGTTGCGATGTGATTTGAAAAAAAAAAAAAAACACACACATGCACTAGATCTCTTGAATAAAATAGATTATATCAATGAGAAAGTCATATGTTAATTTACATTTGTAGTTTGCATTAAGTCACTGCAGTTGAGATAAATGGCATTTATAATACACACAGTATGTGCAGAATTCAACATACTCATTTATTGGAGGGAGACTTTTAAAGCTATTTATGATACTATCATAACCTGGGTGTACAAAGCATGGGGATTTGAACTTTTCGGTTAAATGTGTTGGCTTTAAGTTGTCATTTTTATAGAAGAGTATTTCAGTTAAGTTAGGGCGATTTTTATTGTTTTTAGCAACACCTAGGGTGTAAGGGAGGGGCCCCCCCTGACTTCTGCAAGTGGCACCTGGCATGCATGAGTTTGTTCCTTAATGGCAGCAGCCTTCAATATGCAGTATGAAAGTGAGTATGTCAATTAGGAACTCTTCTCTAGCTTCTACTGCCAACAATTTGGTTCCTTGTATTTGACCTGCAATGCTGCTGTGTGTGCTAAATGGATTCAGCTTAGGATTTTCTTTTCAGTAGTTAGTATTACTATAAATATTCTAGAAGGAAATGAAGACTATTTGGAGGAATTACTCTAACCCGGGTATTATGAAGGGCAAATTCTAACCTAGGCCATAGAATGTTAATGGCTACTTCTTCCCTTGCTTCAATGTAGAGGAGGAGTGAAATGTAGAACACACCCTGACCTGTGCTAGCACTTCCCCCACTTATATCTGGTGAAATAAATTAGTTATGTACTCACCATAACATTCCATCTGTTCTGTCAATCTTCATTCATCCCTGACCTTTGGGTACACTGTTCCAATCCTCAGATCTGGCTCAGCCATTATGCTGTTCACACCAGCCAAAACTCTCAAGCCAAGACTACTCACAATATCCTTCTCCATATTACCTCAGATCAAAATTTTAGCTACATAAGACAGTGGAATCTGCAGCAAAAAATAAGCCATCTCCAAGGTTATACCTAACAAGTTACTATAACAAATGTCCGATCCTCCAGGCAGTCTATAGGAGGGGGAAGGAGAGTGGGGTGTCAAGTATGAATGAAGACTGACAACACAGATGGAACATTATGGTGAGTACATAACTTTATCTGATGTTTTGTAAAGAGTAAAAAAGGTATGTGGAGCAGCCCATGTTGCTGCTGTGCATACTTCATCCATGGAAGCCTTGGAGTGGAAAACAGCTGATGTGGCTATTTATCTGGTGGAATGTGCTCTCACAGGCACAGGTTGTCTTGAGGTTTTTGTTATTGTACATGAAGGTAATACAGTCTCATAGCCATTTAGACAAGGTAACCTTGAAACAGATTTTCCCAGGGCTAGACTGGAAAAGGACACAAATAACTGGTCCAATTTTCTAGATTCTTTAGTCCGACTGAGGTAGAAAAAATTGCATGTGAACGTTCAACAAATGCAAGCAATATTCACCTTTGCTGGAAAAATTGAAGAAAACAGGCAAGTCAATAGTTTGATTAATATTGGATTCTGAGACCTTCGAAAGAAAGGATGGGCTGGTTCCTAATGAAACTCTATCCTTATGAAAAAACACATATTGGGGTTTTGAATATAATGCTGGAATCTCAGCAATTCTTCTGACAGAAATAATGGCTATTAGAAAAAGTTTTCCATGACAGAAATTTTAGATGGCAAGTCGCTGCTGGTTCAAAGCAGGTGGTGGTGGGGGCAATGAAGACCAAGACCAATTCAGATCCCATGGAGCCAGATGATCTTTAAGGGAGGTTTTAATTGTAAGACTCCTTTAAGGAACATTTTAGATAAGCGGTGGGAAATTAATGAATGACCCTCAAAGCCACTGTGGAAATTAGATATGGCCACTAATTGAACCTCGACTGCGGAAGCACAAGCTCCTTGATCAAAAGGGGTGGCTAAGAATTCCAAAACATTCTCGACTGGTGCCGAGAAGGGACTGAGATCAATAATCACACATCCAAATAGAAAATCTCTCTCACTTGCTAAGGTGGAGTTTCCTGGTGCATGGTCTGTGGGAAGTCAGTAGAATTTTTTGAACTGGGGAAGGCAAGTTATTCTGCCTGATGACTAATGGAATTGGAGAAACCAAGCTGTAAGCTTGATTCTGAAGTTTGGGTGCACCAGTCCCTGCAGCTGAGACAGCAGATCTGGAATTGGGTCTAGAATTCTTGGAGAATGAATTAGACGAGGCCATAAGAAGGGGAACCATACTTGTTGGGGCCAGAAGGGCGCAATGAGGATCACTTTGCTTCTCAACCTGTGAGGTTTCTTGAAAAAGAAGCGAACGAGAGGGATGGGGGAAATGCATAAAGACCCGAGGTCCAACTGAGAAGAGTCTCTCAGGGACTCCCCTGAAGGGGGATTAGGGCAAAGTAACTGCTGCATTTGTTGTTCATGGGTGACGCAAAGAGGTTGCAGCAAGGCTGGCCCTGGTCTGTGAAAAAGGGAAGCTACACAAGAGATTGTATTCAGTTGGGCTCCTATGAACTCTAGATCTTGAGTGGGAGTTAGTCGAGCTTTTCCTTGATTCACTGTAATACCCAGCCGAGTGAACAGGTAGAGAATGAAGTCTGATGCATGCAGCAGTAGATGCCTGGTGGAAGCGGTGATGAGCTATTTGTCTAGAAAAAGAAACACCTGGAATCTGTACAATCTCAAGTGAGCTGTAACTGCCACCATACACTTGGTGAACACTCTGGGGGCTGTGGTGAGACCAAAAGGCAGCACTCTGAATTGAAAATGACTGGCTCCTAGCTGAAAGCGGAGAAACCTTGTGGATCATTTGTCCATTTTTATGTGGCAATACACATTTTGAATGTCTATACAGCACATCTAATTGTTTTCCTCTAGAAAAGGAAGTATAAACTGAACAGTGACCATTCAGAATTTTGTTTGCTGAACAAACTTGTTCAGAAGGCAGAGATCCAAAATTGGTCTCAAGTCCCCTGTCTTTTTGGCACCAAAAAGAACCCAGATCGTATCTGGGCCTGTGGGAATTCTTAGAGGACTCTTTTCTAGCAGCTTTTGAATCTCTAAGGCTGCTTAGTCCCTCTGATTGGGTGGCACATTGGGGAGCCTTCTTTTTGATCTTGGAAAAAGATTGAAGGGGATATGGCAACCTCTGGTAATAATCTTCTTCACCCAAGCATCAGAAGTTACCTGTCGCCAGGCTGTCGCTGTAGAGTACAGTGAAAGTCTTCTCTGACTGCTTCCAGAGGTAAAAACTCAAAAAATAGAACCACGTCCAACCTGGAGAACGAAACTTTATTGAAGCGCTTTTCGGCACACAGTAGTTAGCCCTCTTCAGAATACAAATAGAATAACTTCTACATATTTTTATATATAAAAAAGGCGCCAACAATAATGCTTAATTAAGCAATTAAGAAATTAAACTTTTTAAAGGCACAAGTTTATAGGCTAGACAATGATGCACTATGAAAATTAATCCATATAAATACTGATGGTAGACTCAGAACTAAATTAATAGTAAACCTTGTACATAACTAAAGAAATAAATTACCTACTCTAATCTATTATTATAATAACAATAAGAGTGAAAATAAAAAGAATGATGAAAATAATAAAGATGAAATAACAAATATATGAAAAAAATAAATAAATAAATAAATAAGGTAAGCAATCGCACCTCCTTTTAGGAGCGCTGGTAGGGTTGTCCAGAGAAAGAATCTATGGAACCCTGACTTTGCAGACCACCTCTGCCGCAGGGTCATCTTCCATTACAGCTCTCCCCTCCTCCTCAAGGGAAGCCACCACGTGTGTGCGCGCATCCTGAAAAAGCCCTTGGGTCATCTTTCTGCTCCTCCGATTCCTACAGTAGGACCACTGGGGAGCAGAAAAACATATTCCCACTGCAGATGGGGTCCTACCATCCTTCTCGCACCTGCTAGAGTTTCTTTGATTTTGGGGCCAAATAAGGACAATCTGTCAAAGGGAGCATTGACTAAGACAAATGGCCCCACAAACTCACACAAGTGCATCCAGGCATGATGCCTTATGGCAACGCCTGAACCCGCTGCCCTGGTAGTCCCTTCGGCTGCATGTGCAATGAGCCTCATGGACAAGTTAGAAACAGACTCTAGGGTGGTTAGCTGAGAGGCAACTTTATCCTGTACCTCCTCAGACAGTTGCAAGGGTGTCCGATAACTCCTTGATTAGATCCCTCTGGAGCCTATTGAAATGTACCATAAAATTCAAAGATCTTGGGGGCAAATGTTGATGAAGCACACACCCACTTTCCAAATCTGTCCCTCATCCTAGACTCTGTTATAGTGGGGTGAACAGTGGGATCCTCATCAGTGAGTTTCTTTTTGGTAGCCACTGCCACCACCACAGCATCTACTGCTAAGCCACTGGCCCAATGTTAGTGGTTTTCCGGGCTGAGAAAACTTTGTCTGGTCTCCGGGGAAATCAGCTCTATGTAATCAGGAGCCTTCCATGCCCGCTGAGCAATCAATTTGATAATCAGTAGGAGGGATCACCCAAGAAGTAGATGAGTGAGCACCAAAAGCTTGCAAGTACATGGATTCTTCAGAGGTCAGGTTCTTGGGCTGCCAGTTACCCCCTTCTGAGGATCTCTAAAATGCCTCTGAAGGAAATGTCTTCTGGGGGTGACTGGGGGGAACCCTTCCTAAAGTCAGTGTCTTTGGTGACAGATTTTTCCAGAAATTTAAGTGCTTTGTCTTGCAAGTCTTCTTCCTGAGTGGCTCTTCAGCGGGTATCTCAGAGGCAACTCCAAAGAGTGGGCCTCTGTACAGGGGTAACCTGCAGTTTTTGGTGCATGCTGCTCAGGCATAGAGGATGGTGGCAGCTCTGGTTAAGGAGAAGTCTAGGAATATAACTCCAACACAAAGTGCCAGCTGACAGCCTGCAGAGGCCAATGCCCTCTCCATAACCTGGAAGGCAGCCCCCCCCCCCCAAGAGGGATGGGAGCCAAGAACAGAGAATGACAACCTTGGAACTGAGGTCACAGCCTGCTCCAAGAGACCCACCTCCAAAGCAGGAGCCAAGGAAGAGCCCACAGCTGTAGACATTACCAGAATTATGGACAGCCCCGAATAAGAGGCCGAGGCTGATCCAAAACCCTCAAACTCAACAGCAGAGATACTGCCATGAGTGTCCATCGGTTCCAAAGGAACAGAAGTAGTCCAAGCAGATCCTGGAATTGAAAGCAGTAGGGCTGTTGATACCAAAGCAGGTGGGACAGGAGGGATCAGAGTGGGAAGCTCTAAGCCATCCAAAGAGGTTTGAGGAGGATGATTTGGAGTCCTTGGAAAAAAAAACACCCCAACTCCAGAGGGGTCTGAGAGGAAACAAATGCCCCTTGGCCACTAGGAGGTGATCCACCAACCTTACGACATCCACTTCGGTGAGAATCCTGGAAGAATGGACAGATAATTCAGAGGGGGATTCTGGCCTAAGAAAGGACAGGAAAGCTGCCCCACTAAGGGGTCGATAGAAGGTGAATATCTTGTCCTGGGTGAATACATTACCCACTCCCTCTGTGCTGAAATCAGAAGTAATGTCTGCTGGGGTGCAGTAGGAGAGGTAGGCACCAACCGGGAAACTAAATAAGTCGGTGCTAATGAGACAGATGCCAAGGTATGTGGTGCCATAGTAGTAGCCAGTGCAGAGGAGGTTGACTGTTCGACAATCTCAGAACCTTAGCCTTTGGTTCTGTAGATGTAGAGGGGGCTGAAGGCTTAAACTTTTTAGCCACTGGTGCTGAAGGAGAGAAGTTGGCACAGAGTGACTTTTTTCATACCAAGGTCCGATTTAGAGGAGACTTCTTCCAAGGAGGACTTAATTAGCCCTTTCAATATTTATTTGCTTATTTAATTTTTTACACTCAACCAAGGCCCAGTTACTGAAGGCCTGGCAGACAGAATATTCTTGATCCAGATGAGCTGGACCCAGACAATATACACAGGAGAGTGTCCATCGGAATTGGGCATCTTCCGTCCGCAGTCATGGCACTGTTTAAACCCTGTAGTGCCTTTTGTTTTTTCAGCCATGTTGACAAACATAAGGACAGGAGGGTGCTACCAACGATGGTACAGAGAATACCGTAAGGTATGGGAAATAAAACACTCATTCACCAGAAAAAAAGGGTAGAGACAAAAAGAAAGGAAATACAAATATAAATTAATAGAAAAGAATGGCATTAACTTTCAAGCAATAAAGAAATTTTACTTAGCTGAGAGAGAAATGGCAAATGCGTCTTGCAACAAGAGCGGCAAATGAGATCTGGGGTAATATGGAGAGGTGTATTGTGGGTAGAGTCTTAGCACGAGTGTTTTTGGCTGACGCAAGCTGTACAGCAGCCGAGCTGGTTCCAAGGATTGGAAAAGAGTACCCAAAGGTCAAGGATTAAATGAAGACTGACATCAGATCAAATGATTTGGTTAAGTGTCATACCTAAATGTTTCCAGTGACAGGTGGCAGATGGTTGTACCTTCATACATTTTTTTTGTACCTTCATACATTTTTTTTTTTTTTTGTTAAAAGACAACTACAAGCAGAAACACAAAAAAAAAAAAAAAAATGTTCATTTACCTTGACATGAAATTTTACACAGTCCAAAACTGCCAGTACAACAATATCTACTTATTACTAAATTTTAATGGTTTCCTAATCCTGAATACCCTCAGGCATTCTGAGGTGACCCCATTTTCTTGATAAGTTACTTCTTGCTCATAAATGCAGTGAGAGGACAACGGAGGAGATTACAATGCCCTACTCTCGGTGCGGTCAGATTACATCCCATCCACTTAGAATGGAAATGGTGATAAATACTGCCAAGCTGAGAATATTCAGTAAACATTTCAGGGACTTTTTGCAGTGTCTGTTACACAAGTTTCACTGTATGTGAAAAGTTAAAGTTCACACAAAAGTCACACAAAAGTATAAAAAAAATTACATTTTTTTTAAAGTGCAGTCTTCCTTCACTGAATTAGCCAGAATGTCATTACGTCCTGGCATGCAAAGCTCAGTGGTTATCAGGTTTATTCACCTTCAGACTATAAAAGAAGTACAGCCCCAGGAAAGAGAAAAAAAAATGCAGGTTTATATGAAAGCAGAGTCAAACAGGTGGGAATTTTTAGCAGGAATACATTTAAAACCTCAGTTACGTGAAATTAAAAATAACTATATGTAAACTGCTGCATTTGTTTTCTTTAGAAAAATACTTTCATACGCAATAAGAAAAGTGATGCGACAGCAAGAAAGGCAAAGTCTTAACTAAATGTATCGTGCAATTTCATTCAATCCAGCATAAAATGCAGTAAAGTAGTGGATTAGGACAGAAATGCCACAATGTTTGAGACAATGGTAACTCATGCTTATTTTTTAATGTGTAAAGCAATGGGATCATTCTCTTGGATGGAAGATGCACTCTGGGAAAAGAAAACGTGTTTAGGGTACAGTTATCCTTTGAGGTACTGTTGGCAGTATTCTTCGATGTGTACCAAATAATGTTTCTGTATTTTTGTACAGCATTTAAGAGGACTCTTTCCAAAACTTACTAAAATTATCCTTGAAATGTTCAAACTACTTTTAGATATGCAGGCTTACGCAATTACTAAATCATCTCCATATAGTATGTATTGTACAGATGACAGTAAGTCATTAACATATAGTGAGAACAACTCCTGCTAAAAAACAGTGCTCTTGTCAAGACTCGATGTTAAGAGAGTTATTTTGGAGTTGAGTAGCACCTAAACCAACTTTACCGGCTTTACTAAAATAATTTTGTGTAGCTCAGTTTTTGCAGCAGAATTGTACAACTGATATTTTCAAATGCCCAGTTTAGGCTAGGGAAGCGGGCACCAGCAAGCAAGCACTGCAAAAGATTTTGGAACATAATAAAATGCTGCTTGTGATATGCTGTTCATTGTTGAGACTAATCTTTTTATATATAAAATTTACATTTTGCTCATGGGTTTTTTTTTCTAATATTTTGGCAAATGGGCAGCTGTTGGCTATGGGGTGACAGTAAAATTTTGATGTGGTTATGGTACTTTGGCATAAGACAATATAAAGGATTGCTTGACATTTGTGTGCAAGGGTTTGCTAGAGAGGATTATTATGTGCAAGTACCCAATTAAGGACACAGCTGTCTGGGATGCAAATGATGGAACCCAAAGTAGCGTTTTAACTGTAGGTTTACATATTTTAAAGTAAAATTGTGGACAGTCTAGGTATTTGTATTGTGGAGTGCATGGGGAAGGGAAGGTACATTTGAGAAATACTAGTAGATGCTTTTCACCCTCCCAACAGTAATCCCTTAGTTCATAGAGGCTGACATTGTTGAAACTGGTTTATGGAGTAGCTTTGGGAACACTATTTGCACCTAGTTGTTTAACAGCCTGCCAGAATCTTTTTAGCTCATTCAGCACACACGCATTATATACATACATGTGTGTGTGTGTGTGTGTGTGTGTGTGTGTGTGTGTGTGTGTGTGTGTGTGTGTGTGTGTGTGTGTGTGTGTAAATAAAATATACATATTACACAGACTTTTTTTTTATACACTCACATTGTCCGCATATGTACATAGACACATACTTCATTATTAAGACAGTTACATAGATTTTACTTCAGTCATATAAAAGGTTTTCTAATTTCGCAAATGAGAAAATGCCACCACTTACCTACTGGCAGGGTTAAAAGAAGAATTTGTTGGTTCTATTGTGAAAGTGTAATTCTTTTTATAACCATGCCACAATAACAATATTCACAAAAATGAATGGAATAATGAAGAAAATGTAGGTCTTAAGGTTAAAGTATATAGTTGCCCTACCCCACAAAGGAAAAATAAGATACAACCCACTCATGTTCCCTTGTGCCCTTATCCACATCTGTGCCAGCATAATTTAGGATTGAAGAAAATAAAACCAAAAAGAACCAACCATCCACAGCTGATAAAACTGGCAAGTGTTTTCATGCATTAAATGCACTTCTTCAAACCACAACATAAGACAAACTAAAACTCAATTCAAATATATAGCAAGTATTAAACTTCATGAACTAATTTCCATGTCCCGAGTACAGATTTTAAAGGCACCCGGGTACAGATTTTAAAGGCACATTAATTTTTAGTCCTGCACATAATGTAATAAATCCATTTCGGTTCTGCCTTTTGTACTATTATATTAATACTACTACCCCCTACAGCTATTGTTAAACACTTGTAAAACCAAAACAGAAAAACTGTATGGAATAAACGTTAACATGCTTGGCTAGAGCACCATTCATACAGTTATGTTGTATATCCCTCTATGCTCCAAAATTCGCTCCCTTAGGGAGCGACTGGTTTTCCCAATGTAAAAACAAGTGCAATTTTGACAACTAGCCAAATAAACAAAATTTCTAAAAGTACAATCTGCATAAAATCTAGGGCCAAATTTCTTATTAGTTAACGGACAGGTAAAAAGTTCTGTTATTAGATATATAGCTACAAGCTTGACAGGCACGTGTGCCCCTCCTAGTGGACAACAGACATCCATTTATTTCACTTGACTTACCCAAATTATAACAAAGCTGTCTTTTCAAAGAGGGACAATTTTTAAAACTAAATTATGATACATCTCCCACTGTCTTTTTAGTGGTCTCATGAGTCATTTGGACAGGCCAATTCTTCTTCATTACATCACAAATTTGACCCATGTCATCCTAGTCTTTACATCAAAGGCTGTCTTCATATTTACCCTCCTTTTCTTTTGGAGAAAAACGGTTTCGCTGAGCTAACTCTTGCAACAGTTGCAGCCTGCATATTTGTATTTACTTCAAACTTTAAGTAACCTCTTTAAGATTCTCAGAGATGTAGAGTTGCCAAATTAAAAGAAGCATAGTTACTGCACAACCTTGACACCCTATTTGCCTCCACTTTTATCACATTAGAAAAAAGTGCCCAGTGTGCATACTAGTCCTATGCAGCAAATTAGAGTTCTGAAGTGAATACAAATATACAGGCTGCAATTGTTCCAAGATGTAGTTCAGCAAAAGTTTTTCTCCAAAGGAAAAAAAAAAAAAGAGGGTAAATATGAAGTCGACTTTTGATGTAAAGACTAGGGTTGCAACGTATACAAATGACACAAGTCAAATTTATGATATAGTAAAGAAAAATTGACCTGTCCTAATGACTGATGAGACCATTAAGACAGTGGGAGATGTACCATCATTTTGTTTTAAAAATTGTCCCTCTGAGAAGACAGCTTTGTTACAATTTGAGTAAGTCAAGTGAAATAAACGGATCACTGCTGTCCACTTGGAGGGGCACATATGCCTGTCAATCTTGTACAGCTTGTAGCTATGTATCTAACAAAACCTTTACACATCCATTAACCAATGAGAAATTTGTCCCTAGATTTTACGCAGATTGTACTTTAGAAATTTGGTTTATTTATCTAGTTGTCAAAATTGCTCTTTGTTTTTACATTGGGAAAACCAATCGCTCCCTAAGGCAGTGAATTTTGGAGCATATTAGGGATATACAGTGTAAATGTATGAACAGTGCTCTAGCCAAGCATGTTAATGTTTATACTACAGTTTTTCTTTTCTGGTTTTACAGGTATTTAACAATAACTATTGGGGGGATAGTATTATTGATACACTAGAAAAAGGCAGAACTGAAATTGATTACTACATTGTGTGCACACAGAGCCCTAAGGCTAAATGTTAATGTGCCTTTAAAAACTTGTACTCAAGACATGGAAATTAGCTCATTAAGTCTAAATTAATACTTCCTATATATCTGAAGTGAGTTTTAGTTTGTCGTATGTTAATGTGCCTTTAAAAACTTGTACTCAGGACAAGGAAATTAGCTCATTAAGTCTAAATTAATACTTCCTATATATTTGAACTGAATTTTAGTTTGTCGTATGTTGTGGTCTGAAGAAGTGCATTTAATGCATGAAAGCGCTTACCAGTTTTTATTTGTATGAATAAAACAGTTTTATCAGTTGTGAATGGTCGGTTCTTTTTGTTTTTAATTTTCTCGTATTGGTATTTGGAAGAACTGTCCTTTGAACTGAGAGGCTGTTCGTTTTTTCTTGACATAATTTGGGATTGCCCATTCCATTATAAAATCAGGAAACCAGTAAGCTCCAAGTAACAACTTTGGTTGAATTATTTAATTCTCAAAATAGATGGAGATACATTTATAACTAAAGAATGAATAAGTCATCTGTCAGTAAGAGTTTACTACTACAATCTGGAAAATCAACATCCTAAGACCATAACATCGAAAAGTCAAAATGATGAAGACTGCAGTGTTCAAATTTTTGAATATCAAATCCCTCTACCAGTGTGAACTCAAGAACAAGTGCTAATATGGGTTGTGAAGGAGTGTGGACCCAGAAATGAGTGTTAACATGGGTTCTGAAGAAGGGCAAGTCTGGGAGTTTGATATTATGGTCTTGGGATTCTTATTTTCAAGACTGTGAGATTAAATATTGAGACAGTAAATCCTATAATATTGTGTCAAGTAAAATCCTGGCTTTTCTAACCATATACATGTAATTATATTCAGACACTCAGCTTAAGGAGGAGATTAGTTAGTGTCCTTTTTTTTCTTTCCAAAAACTTGGTAGAAGATGGAAATTCGTCCAAGAACATTTGGGCATAGCTTGAATTCTTTTGTTCAACACAGGAAAATACAACTTTGGACGCGACAGGCTTTATAGTGAACTAGGAAAAAGAAAATCCATATTAATTTGATGCCTGAAGATGCAAGTTGGAAGCAAAGCAGTTAAAGGGAGATTATGTCCATCAACTAGTTAGCAAACCCACTACAAGCCAATTTTGGGGTCCTCACAAATGGAACAGAATGAGACTATTCTCCTAGTCTCTCCTTCACCAGTTGAGTCATACCATAAAACATGTGACATTTACTCTAACCATTATATCCCCATAACCAACAACTCCATATTTAGGAACTTCATAAGCTTAAATACAACATTTCTAAATTTACCTATTATACCACCAACCTCAACTTCAGTAAGGGGGGTTTTATGACCATTTAAGACTAATAAAAAGACTTAGCAATCTCCACTACAGCCAAATGCAATAAGAAAATTAAAAAAGAAAAACTTCCATTGGTCAACTAAAACTTTATAACAAGAAGAAAAAACTGGACAGTGAGGCTAGAACTCCCAGAATAAGGCTGGTATAAAAATACCACCAAGAAACTGAGAAGCACTACAAGGACCAGTAAAGTAACCACTGAATGGACATTTACAATTTCTTCTTTAGCTAGGTCAAAAAACTAAGAAATAACACTCATCAGTGCTCTATTTTTTTTTCCTTAATGGGGCACCTGTCAGAAGAAAAAATTCAAGAGAGTCACATCTGCCTCAGGTGATGAATAACTTCATTTGCAGCCAACCAGATTACAGCAACATGTTGGCCAAGATGATCTCAATCTGATCAGCTTGTTTACTGACATCAACTTTTATACTTTCCTGTTACCAGCCAAAATAGCTTTTGTTACATTTCTAACAGTTGGCTATGAAAAACATCTAGGATCACAAATTACCTCAGAAAAGAATGCTTTACCTCAAAACCACAACTAGTGTAGAATGTTTACCTCAAAACCACAGTTAGTACAGAATGGTCAAAAAGGTACAGAATACTTAGTTCAAAAGTGGTGGAATTTTCCAGGACACACAGCTTGCCTCAGTAAATTAACTCTTACTCAGCCGTGCGTCCTTTTACCGAGCTTTCATTTAACTGCAGTTAGCTTTCTTTATTCAGAAGTATAGAAAACAGATGTTATTCAAGTTCATAAGCAAACTACATCTATCATAGATAAAGCCCATCTTTAATAAACATGGTTCAATTACCTTTTTCTTACCAACACTTCAGCAAATAGCATATTCATTTTGCTAGATGTGAGAAAGAGACAAATAATAGTATGTTTTAAAACTTTTTCTCTTAAAAAGTGTTTTGAGGGGGGAAATGTTGTCTTTTTATTTCAGCAATATATGGTAAAAACTAAGTTTTTCTTTGCATACATTATTTCATTTGCAAGACAAACTTTTAAACTTCAAAACATTTGCAAAAATCACATTTCAATGTATTCACTTTCACCAGTCTGTTGCAACTGCTGGTACATTGTTCTTTGTAACAGCAGTATCAACCAGTCTTTGTAGAAGACCTCTGATACAGGGTATACAACAGCAACCACATACCACCACGATAGCCACAGCGACTCCAACGGACACCAGGAAACTGCTGATGAGATGACTCCATTTTCCAAACCACGCTTGTAGAAAGTCTGTTAAGGGATTATTTACCCCAGAGTTCTCTGCCAATTCTTTGGATAACATCTCCAAACCTTTCAAAGCTCGAGTGATGCTCCCATCAGGGGCAATGTTATTCAGAATATATGTACAACAGAAAGTCCCAAACATCTTGCAAACTCCTCCTTCATTGGCCAGGAGCATATCCAACGCAATTCGATTCTGCCATGCCACCTGCGAAGTGGCCTCCAGTTGTTCAGCAATACCTTTTAATGCATCTTTGGTATAGTTCACAAAACGCTGCTGGTTATAGTAAATGTAGCTGATCCAGTCCACATTCTTATTGGGTTGAATCCAGACAAAGATGGATGCAAAACCAGCCGCTATTTGGTTTATTGCTTTGTATTCATCAGGCACATCTCTTGGTACGCCAATGCTATCGATGTAGACATTGCTATCGAAGGATTGCTTCGGTGCCTCTCTTTTTCTCTTATTCAACCACCTCGACTTTAATTTCAGCTTCTTTTACGAACTTGCTTGCTGGAACTGGGAAAATGTAGAATGGCAGAATTAACTTTACAAGTGCACAAGTTCCTTTCCAGGGAATCGTAAGCCTTGATCTGAGTTTGTTGTCTCCACATAACCACCATACGTCTGCTAAACTATGAGTTTGGTTCTCCAGAAATGGATTTTCATTGCCATTCACAGTAACATTGCAATAGTCCCATATTGCCATAATTCTTTCCTGTGCCATCTCTGGAAATGCACATATACGAACCTGGATAGGAAATCGCTGTAGGCAGTTTCTCAACTTTACTTATGACTGGAAAACGCTGAGTTTCATTTTTGCATTTATCTTCAGTTTTGTTGAAGAATAATTTCAACAGACACGTTAGGTTACCTTCATCTTGCATCAATGGGACTGTCGCAAGTTGCTGTTTACCTTCAGCACAAGGAACACAGTTCTCACGATGTGCCTCTCGGGTACTATATCTAACCCAAGATAATCATTCATTATGGTGTACGAATCCCATCTCAATTAACAACTGTTCTTCCTCTGTGAAGGCAAAATCTGCTTTACTTGTCACATTCTTAAGGCTTTGTACTTTAAGTTGGAGGGTCCCCAAAGGGTCAGTTCCAATTGGAAGAGACACTCCGATTCCATAAACTCCTGAATCACTTTCTTGTGGTGACACAATGGTTATAGTAATTACTTCTGTACCTTGGAAATGCGCAATTTTTATTCTTTGTTGCCTGCTTTATCTTTCTCCGATATCACTGCACCACTTGTTTCCCATCCATTCACATCGGTTGACCACCAAACATTTGACCAGGATGCACAGTCTCTATTGCACAAGTATTTTGCACGAGTCAAGAAATCATTATTGTTCCATTTAGAACAGTCCAAAATTCCTTCACAAAGTTTCACCTTAAACACAGTAGTAACACCTGTTTGCACTTGCAGCACCACCATTCCTTTTCCTTTTGCAACTGTTCCTTCTCGCATGGACATATTTACTTTCGCCACCAAAATCATCATCACGTAACAGTTCAAGTACCAGTTTAAGATGGCCATCCTTCCTTTGTAGCCAGACTTTGCGTTTAGGGGTCTGATGGAGTCTGACCAACATCAATGGTAGAAGGAAAAGTCTTTTTTTTACAGTGGGTGATAGGAATCCACGAAGTCCTCTCTGCGATCTTTACAGCCGTAGGTGTCGAGATAAGTATTTGATATGGGCCTTCCCACCTGGGGGATGACCAGTTCTTTCTCTTCACAATTCGGATCCACACCCAGTCCCCGGGTGCCACTCTTTTTCACTTCTGGAATCTGCAAAGGAGTCATTGGTTACAAGAGACTTGACAGTTAGCAGCTTCTTCATATAACCTGCCAGATCCTCACCCCCCTCACGTTCCGCTGGCAACAATCCTTGCCACTGCGGGACATAATATGGTCTCCCAAACAAAAGTTCAAATGGTGCAAGTCCTTTGTAGGAGGGTGAGATTCGCATATACAGGAGTGCCAATGGAAGGCACGCAGTCCAGGATCTATGCGTTTCTGCCATCAGTTTGCGGAGTTTACTCTTCAGGACACCATTGTGTCTCTCCACCAGTCCGGCTGACTGCAGATGGTAAGCACAATGGTACTCGAGATCAATTTGAAACACTTGACCCAACTTCTGAACAATCTGGTTAACAAAATGAGACCCATTATCACTGTAAATGCGCCTTGGTAAACCAAATCGGGGAATTATTTCTGTTGTCAAAAGCTTAGCTACTGTGTGTGCATCAGGATGCTTTACTGGAAAAGCTTCTACCCACTTAGAAAAAGCATCAATTATAACTAGACAGAAGCATCAATTATAACTAGACAGAACCTTTTTCCCTCTGAAGGTGTCAACTCAAAGTCCATACAAAGTGTGTGGAATGGATATGGAGGGTAGGGAATGCCTGCTGAGATTTCTTAACTCTCCCCCCCCCCCCCCGAGCATGATACTTTGCACATAATAAACAAGATAAACAGAATTGCTTTGCATAAGTTGAAAATCCTTTACACCAAAACACCTTAGACACTATTTGAACCATTGTTTGTACTCCTACATGGGCAGGTCCATGGCTAACCAATGCAGCATACCTAAAAAGGTTTGAGGGTAATACCATTTTGCCATCTGATGCCCTATACAACCCATCCTGTTGGGTGATACCAAATTTTACCCAACTACATTTTTCCTTCTGTGTTGTCAATGTTTGCATTACTTTTAGTGTCTCTAAGTCTAAGAGGTGTCCGGGCTCTAAATCATTGTCATGTAAAAGCAAATCATTTTCTTGAGCTGCCTTTTTTGCAGCCATATCAGCAAAAGCATTTCCCCTGGAGACAGGATCTTTTTTGTTAGTATGTGCGCAACACTTACATATCACTATCTGAAGTGGTAACTGCACTGCATCTAACAGTGAAATTAAATCTCTGTGATTTATTGGTTTGCCTGTCGCAGTAACCATTCCTCTATTTTTCCATTGTTGAGCGAAAACATGCACAGTGGAGAAAGCATACTGACTATCTGTATAAATTGTCACTTTTCTACCCTCCCCTAAGGTACAAGCTCGAGTCAAAGCCACTAACTCAGCTGCTTGGGCAGAATAAATATTTGACAATCCTTTTGCTTCCAAAACTTCAGTTTCTGTGGTGACAGCATACCCTACTAGTGTTTTTCCTACAGTGTCCTTCTTTGCTGATTCGTCTACAAACAAAACGAGATCAGAATCTACCAAAGGAATATCCGTTAAATCTGGTTGGGGAAGTACTTTGTCATGAATGCTCTCTAAACAAACGTGTGGAGTACCTTCTTCTGGAGTCGGCAAAAGTGCCGCCGGGTTAAGAGTAGTACATCTTTCTATGGTCATATGTGGCTGTGTCAGCAGCACTGTCATACATGACAAATGTCGACTAGGAGATAAAAAGGTGATCTTATCTTGCAAAATTATAGTAGCTACTGAATGTGGAACTCACAATTTTAATGGGTGAAACAAAACTAATGATGCTGAGGCTTGCACTGCCATGGTGACTGCCACTAAAGCTTGAACACAATGCGGCAATGCCCTTGCAACAGGATCTAATCTGGAGGAATAAAAAGCCATCGGTCTCTGTTTATCCCCATGTACTTGGTACCAGAACCAAAGTCATATATCCTCCATTACAATCAACCATTTGTACAAACTGCTTAGAATAGTTCGGAAAACAAAAACAGAGGATCCTGCTATCAATTGCTTAATTCTATTAAATGCTTGTATTGCCTTATCTGTCCACTGTATATTACTTTTAGCTGCCATGGGAGTGTCATAGATCAGTGCGGTCAATGGCCCTACTTCAGCATAATTAGGAATCCAACTTCTACAAAAATTAGTCACACCTAAAAACGACATCATCTCCCGCTTAGTCGTAGGCATAGGTGCTTCAAGAATTGCTTGTTTTCTTTTATTTTCCAATTGTCTACCTTCCTGCGAGATTAAATAACCCAAGTACTTTACCTGTGCTTTCCACAATTGTGACTTCTCTTTATTTACTTTATGTCCTTGCTCAGCTAAAAAACTAAGGGCAAGGGTATCCCTTTTACAACTTTCCTGCATGGGTGAGGCCAATAAAATATCATCTACGTACAACAGGACCTGGCTTCCCTCTGGGGGAACAAACTGAGCTAAATTCGCAGCCATTTCATTGTCGGACTCTCACAATAACCCTGTGGCAATCTGGTGTATGTGTATCTTTTACCTTGGAAAGTGAATGCAAACCAAAATCTACTCTCCTTGTGTAGTGGTATGGAGAAAAAGGCATTGCTTATATCTAGGACAGAAAAATATCTGTGCTGAGGTAGTAAGTCATTAAGTAATGTATAGGGATCAGGGACCACAGGTGCTCTTGGGACCACAGCTGAATTAACTGCTTGTAAATCCTGAACCAACCTCCATGACCCATCCGGTTTCTTTACAGGAAACAACGGAGTATTGCAGGGTGAATCTGGACATTCAACAAGAATTCCTACCTGTTTTAGCTGTTCAATAACTGGTTTAATTCCTTCCTCTGCTTGCTTACTTAGTGGATATTGGTGCTTACGAGGTCTAAAACCTGACTTTGCAGTTATACAAACTTCACCTGCTGTTTTCATTAATCCTACATCTCCTTTACCTTTTGACCATAAATCTACAGGCAAGGCACTTAATGCACTATCTTCCTCTTGAGTTAGGAGGATTTGTCATGCCATTTCTGTTTTGTCATCCCTGAGATGCACACTTTGTCGTGCCCAAGTCACCCAATTTAATCTTTGTACCTGGATCTGTTGATCTTTCAACTGACTTTCAGACATTGTGTTCCAAATAGTTACCTTTTTCGCCAAATCTAACCAATGTGTCTCCACTGCTTTAGTAACTGAGATATGTGGGCTATAACTTGAGCGATATAAAGAACTCAAGTACAGGTTACTACTGTATTACCTTGCGTATCCCAAAACATATCATTCAAAATTATCATTGCACACTTGTGCTTAAAGAATTATTTTTCAAATTCTTTATCCGGACCAGGGGCCTTACAGAACATTGTAAAATGTAAGTGCGCCGCAACCTGCGGTGACCTGCTCCTAGATTTACTTAGAGCTAGATTGATCAACTCTGTATCAACCCTCCCCGGGCCGTCTGAAATCAAGTCTAGGCTATACCAGTAAAACAGGTCTTGTACTCCCTGTACTACTAAGCCATCTGCTAACCTTTTTTCCTCAATACCTTTAGGTGTGGGAATTGCCGCTATTCCAAGCACATGCATCAAATCTCTTCCCAGCAAATTAACTGGACAAACTTTTGATATAATTACCCTACACCTAACAGTTTGGTTTGCGGATCTGTGAACAGTAGAGGATGAGACAGTGGTTCCTTATAAATTTTTCCGTTTGCCGCTTTTACAAGGGCAAACTCATCTGTTTCGCAGTTCGGAGGCAGAACTGCTGGACCCAAAAGTGTACGCAATGCACCTGAATCACATAAAAACTCCACTTTCTGTCCCTCAACCAAAAACTCTATCATGGGTTTCTGATCTAGATGCATAGCAATACCTAAATTTGCCAGGTTTATCACTTCACTGTCACAATCCCGCCCTTCCATTAGTGTTCTGACATTCATCGTAGAGAGTGTCTGCCTCTTCATTATCCCCATAATGAAGATGGCGCCTTTCTTTACTATTATATAGTCATGCGGAGCCCTTGTTCGTAAGCTGTGGGGGATGTTGCCACTTCACAGTCGGCAGTGAAATGCCCACGTCTACCGCATTTAAACATTCTCCACATTTTAACCTTTCCCTATAGGCTGAATGTCCACCCGGTTCATTTAACATGTCCCATTGCGGGCCCCCACGTTTTTTTTACGCCACCACGGCGCCCCTTGCCCCCTTTGGTCCTGTACTAGGAATATCCCACCATCATCTACTACTGCTAACACTTGTACTTTCCATTTCTTTTTTAGATTAAAATGTCGCTCAGCATGCCGTGCACATTCAAACAAAGGTTGCAGTCTACATGTTCTGTGATCTACCATGTGCTTAGTTATAAAACTACTTATTGGAGCCTTACAACCTTTAAGAAAAGCATTTTTCAATTGCTGTTCATACGGACTATCATTGGTCTGATCCTGCGGAATCATCATTCCACAATGGTTATTGAACACTTCTGTCAATCTTACAATATAGTGATCTACAGATTCAACAACATTTTGGATGCACTGATTTATTACTGTCCAATCTGCTCTTGGACGCCACTTATCAGAAATTCTCTTTAACAGGTCAGTGACTCGTGTGTCTAACATCCCAGAATTATGCTTTAATGGACATGTAAGGCAGATGACGGCACTACAAGTACCACAAATTAAGTGCCAATCTGGACCTAAGATTTGTCGCACTACTTGTTCTACTTCTAAACCATTTAGATGATAACTTAAACGCATACCAATTATGTCCTCAGAAAACTTTTGAAAATTAACCTTGGGGTGAGGAATACCATCCGTAGCTCGTTTTATATCCTCTCTAGCCCAGGGACGATAAACTAAAATAGTTGGTTCTTGTCCAACATCTCCTGCTTGTGGGTTTGCAACTTGTATTAAGGGAAGAGCTTCTGAATGGTCATAAAGTTTAATAGCCCAACGTCCTTGCCCTGCTGGTCCTGACCTTAACTGCATAGGTTGGTCTATTTGTTGCAAAGCAACTTTAGGTGCTAAAATTGTGGGTAAATTGGAGGTGTCACAACATTTCCTTGAGCAGCTAATAACCCATCCTGCTGTACAGATCCCACATCTTCAGACTGATATTGAGGAGGTTCCCCCGGTATGGCAGCAGCAATTTCACCATACGGTGGGGCAGTTGCCTGCCTTTGTACTGCACAAACTGTATGCTCATCCTCCTCATCTAAAAATAAAGCTACTTTTCCACTTGGCACCAGTGATCCCTTTTGATTTATTTTTTGTTTTTCCTGACACTGTTTTTCTTTTATAGCTCATTTATTTGCTTCTAACCATTTTTGGGCTTGGGGAAATCCCAATTGTCTATGCTTTTTAGTTCTAGTTCCTGCATCCTTTTTCAAATCTCTAACCAATTTTGCACAGGCATTCTTATTCAGTGTACCATCAAAACCATATTTCAACTTCCACTTTCTCAAAAATTTTACATTATTTTTGTTTAAACTTTTCATATAAGCATCAACATTTAAACAGGCATCACTCTCACACTTGCAGCAACTTGAACCCATGTTTTCCTAGATTTCTTATTTTAGGACTGCATCAAAATTATTTTTACAGGGCTTATTACAAAATGGGGCTATCTTAACGGGGATCCTAACAAAATAACAGGTAATCCTAACAAAATAACAAGTAATCCTAACAAAATAATAAGTAATCCTAACAAAATAATCTTAACAATTATTCCTACCCACCCTTAACTAAAAATAAAACCCCTGTCGACAAGGTTAAATTAAAATTAAAAGAAAAATTTATTTTTCATCCTACCTGAACCAGATGAGACTCCGTTTCCCCTTTTGGTTCGGAAACCGTCCCTCAGATAGGGATCAGAGACCGGCCGGCCTCTTTCCAACGACAAATCAGTCGGAGGGTTTTCCGTCGAGGGAATCTTAAGATAAGAAACCCTCACTTGCGCAGGTTTTTCGGTCTCTCTCTCGGTCTGATCCGTATCTTCGTAGAGGTTTCCGGTCCGAAGGACCAAAATGTCAGAAGAAAAAATTCAAGCGAGTCACATCTGCCTCAGGTGATGAAAAACTTCTTTATTTGCAGCTAACCAGATTACAGCAACATGTTGGCCAAGATGATCTCAATCTGATCAGCTTGTTTACTGACATCAACTTTTATACTTTCTTGTTACCAGCCAAAATAGCTTTTGTTACATTTCTAACAGTTGACAGTTGGCTATAAAAAACACCTAGGATCACAAATTACCTCAGAAAAGAATGCTTTACCTCAAAAATCACAGCTAGTGTAGAATGTTTACCTCAAAACCACAGTTAGTACAGAATGTTCAAAAAGGTACAGAATACTTAGTTCAACAGTGGTAGCTGGAATTTTCCAGGACACACAGCTTGCCTCAGTAAATTAACTCTTACTCAGCCGTGCATCCTTTTACCAAGCTTTCATTTAACTGCAGTTAGCTTTCTTTATTCAAAAGTATAGAAAACAGATGTTATTCAAGTTCATAAGCAAACTACATCTATCATAGATAAAGCCCATCTTTAATAAACATGGTTCAATGACCTTTTTCTTACCAACACTTCAGCAAATAGCATATTCATTTTGCTAGATGGGAGAAAGAGACAAATAATAGTATGTTTTAAAACTTTTTCTTAACAGCACCCCACTTCAATCTCAAGGAAATCACAAACATACTTCCAATTAAGATCACAGAAATCTTCAGCCTCAAATCCCCTATACAAATACTACTCATCCCACAATCCCTTATACCCCCTAGCATCACTAAGGGTCACATTCTTGAGGGGGGTCATCAAAACCAACACTTCCACCACAGGTCATGACAACATACCCAGGAGCTTAACAGTCAAGCATGTTCTTGCTAATGCTCACCTTAAATTGTTTAAACTATGCTTAGCCACAGGTTGTGTTCCCAGATTCTGGTGCCCTGCTGCGATATCCCTCAACAAAGATGGCCCTGTCACACACAATGGAAAATTTACAGATCGATTAGCCTTACAAGTCTGACTTACAAAGCTATGGAGCACATCATAATCAAGCTCATTAACTGACAAAAATCTCATTTCAGCACGACCACAATAATTTGGCTTAATTAGGGGGAGAGCAAATTTGTTAAATGTTGTAACTTCAATAGGGTCATTGAAACTGTCAACAGCAGTCATGCTGTTCAGTTATCTCTATCTGGCCAAAGAGTTCAATACCACACACCATGCCAAAATTGCATAAGACGTATCAGACTTACAGCCCAATGTGGTAAGATGGATATCCGACATAACCCACAGTTTGAGCAGCAGGTGCCTCTTCAAATAGTGTTAACGTAACCAGTCAAGTCCCCCAGGGGGTCTATACTAGGTCCCCCTCCTGTTCTCCATCTACTTCTCTGAACTAAAAAATGAACCAGGACTCTCTAGTTAACCAAATTTATAGACGACTGCAAACTGGGCGAAACAGTTATCTGTACCTTTCACAAAGGGCTTACATTAGTTATACCTGGTATAAAGATAACAGACAAACTGAATTCTGTGAAGTTTGGTACTGCTACTTTCAGAAAAGAGCAACTACCAACATTGTACAGTATGCATAACACTTCCTTACTCCACGAAATGGTAATTTGGCACCAAGGCTAATAGTTCCTTCCCCTTCAATCTGATCATTATATGGTACCAGTAGCCAGAAAATATTTCTACTTAGCACAACTAATGGCCAAAAGTACTCTGTCTAGACCCAAAGATGTCCTCTCACTCTACTATATTCAGCAATGATCAGACCTATTAGAATACAATACTCCCACTAGGATGCACCTCATTTGACAAACTTGAAAAGACCCGGAAAATCCTGACAAAAAAGTGATCCCCTTGGTTTTATGAACCTTGGCTATCAAGAAAGGTTGGAAGACCAGTCTCCATCCCCACACCCTGTGCTATACATACTCCTGATGGGGTACCTGCTCCTCTGTTATCACACCATTAGAGATCCATTGGTCCTTGGCATACTATTTCTCAGTAAGTTAAACATTGCAGCTAAAACTAAAACCAGAGACTTAAAACCTTCATCATTAGATAAACAGAATGTGATAGGGTGGGAGGAGAAATTATTCACTTAGCAGTTCTTCCCTCTCTCAAACAACCTCATGCTACAAGTTAAGGAATGCAATTCAGTGCCTTCTTTAAAACTAAACCTGGATGACCAGATGAGCACTCTCAAACTTACCCTTGGAATAACTGATTCTTCACCTTGAGATAACAAATAAGACTGAATGGTGGCACTATGAAAATGAATATGCCAAGTAATTGCAGGGGGACAGGGGTACTTTTACACTAAATACTAGATGTGGTGCATACATTAGTGTAACTCTCTGCAAGAAATGTGAATATTGTGCCACTTGTGGTAAAGATTTCTTTGCCAACAGTGCATGCCTCCCATTTTACCTCAACAGTAGATGTTTAAATCACTGCAGCCTAAGCTACTTGGATTATTTCCTACCTGGGATATGACCACATGCCAGCTTTCAAAGCCTCAGGAAATCTACCACATGCTTTAACTGCCAGGGGCTCAAGCAAAGCCACAAAAAAAGCTAGTTTGGACGCCAAAAGTTTCAAGTTTTCTCGTCTAAAGAAGTGAGGTTATAGCCCTGAAAGGAAAAAGTAATACAACAGATGTAAACTATATATGCAAGGGTATATACATCCACAAACAGGCAATACACAAAACCAGGGGGATAGAGGGCAGACACTACTACTGCAACAGTGATCCATTATAATAGATGTCCTGGTAAGTTTACTTCAAGAACTGTACTATGTTCAACATTAGATCACAGCTGCAGTATTTCACGCTAATTTGGTACCATAGCTTAGGAATATATAGGGAGGAGGGAAGAAAAAGAATCCAAGAGCCCCTGGAGGATGGCCCAAGCAAGGTTTATTCTGGACCTGAAAAAGGAATCCAGCTTGCAGTGTTTTATGAAAGTATGTACAGAGGACCAAGCTGCTGCTTCTTGAATATGGTTATAGCGTTCACCCCTTTCCAGAAAAATCACAGAAGAAACCAAATCCCCAGCAGAGTGACCCCTAGTCCTGCCTGAATTGGTTAGTTATGGGGACAAAAAAAAACAAACAGAAGACAACCATCTACAAATCCGCTTTAACACAGGTCTTTTTTCCCTTCGTACCCACATACAAGACAACTGATCAGCTTTCCTGATGGATTTAGTTCTGCCCAAGTAACCTGTGGAGATCCAGAGTCTGTAGTATTCTCTCTCCCTACATTTTAGGTTTTGGAAAGAATACATGGAGATTAACAGATCTGACGCATTGGGTATAAAAGGATGATTTGTTCTCAAACAAACCCTGTCTTTTGGGAAAATGAGGAAGGACCGACTCACCATAACAGCTTGTAACTCAAGTACTCTTCTTGCAGAAGTCACAGTAATGCGCAACAGAGTTAAGTCAAGAACCTCAAATCAACTTGATGAGCTGGCTCAAATGGAGGTACTGTTACGTTTTCAAGCAAAGGGTCAAATTTCCCCAAGGAGGAGTCACCTGTTTTCTAGGTCGACTGACATTTAAAGCCCTTTCAAAAACTCCTTGACTTGAACAGGTATTAAGGTTGGGGTAATGCGAAGGGTGAGAAGTACAGAGAAGAGAAAAATGTTAGAAATGAAACGCTTATATGCTTTTATAGCAGAAGCAGAAGGAAATCTTAAGTGCCCTTCAGTATGTATCTGCAGATTTTTCCCCTAATATTAGCAAAGTGCTGACAGGATTAGAAAATTAAGATTTGTTCTGAGCAGAAAGTTTTATCATGGAATTTAGAACTTGTGCCCAATACTGAATGTCAAATAAGAGATCTTAGTTAGCAAAATTAATGTTTTAGTGTTAATTTCTAATTGGTCAGATGTTTTAGGACTCTTACAATAATTCTGCTTTTAATGAAAATGGTATAAAACAATTTCAGTGGTTCAAGGAGAAAGGATCTTTATTTCTCAGTCTCCCACATACTTGCCTTTCTTAGCAATAAAAGAGATTGCTATTCTCTACTGAACTGCCTAGTATAAATTTTTTGGTACTTTAATGGTGTAAGAAGGAAAGCAGAAATAGCAAAAAGATTAATCTTGATAGAGGAGTAAGAAAGGCCAGAAGATAATTCACATAAATAGTCAAGAACCAGAGGCATATATGGCTTAAATGGGTCCCGATTCTTATAACAGCACTGAGTAGAAAATCTCTTCTACTTACATACATTAAGATTTTCCGGTAGCGGATTTTTAGCCTCAGTTAGTACCTGCTTCACATACCTAGAAAAAAATGTGCCTAAAGGGAATCCAAGCTCTATCATCCAGGCAGTCTAAGTATTTCCTGGTTGGGAGGGAGGGCCAGGCATCAACCAACCAGTCTTGTGCGAGTAAACCAACCTGATGAATTATCTGCTAATTGCTCTCGACTAATTTCATAAGGGATAACCTCTGCTGCCTAAGCCAAAAGGGTTCACCACCATCTTCAGGAAAAAGTCCATCTGGATCTTCAAAAGAAACCAGGGTATCAGTGGAAAGGGTGGAAAAGCATACAGAAACATTCCCTTTCATGGAAAAGAAAAGTACCAGCCTTCCAGGCCTGTCTGCATGGAACTCTGGAGCAGATTTTCTTTTAAATGGTCAGGTTTGAAAGGAGGTAAATAAATGTGAAGTGTTCCCCCCACGGTCAGATCAATTCCCAGAAGATTCTGGCTATAAATTTTCATTTGCGAGTGTCTGTTCTGGTATTGCACAGCACGACTGCTACAATATTTTGCTTTGATGGAAAATATATGGCCTGAAGAGGAGTCAACATGCACTACAACCTCCCAATCCCTCATAGCAAGTCTGCAGAGAGTAAGATTTGGTACCCCCTTGTTTATATACCACATGACTGTAGTGTTGTCAGTGATTACTTGAACAGTTCCTGGGGAACTACAGATGTAAGGCTTTGAAAACATCAAGATCTATAAACATCACGACAATGGTGTGCTTTTGCCCGTCAAGTTTATAGACCTTGCAATTTCACCTCTTTCAATACAATCCCCCAAAGTCTAAAGCATCTACTGTAACAAACCAAAAAAGTGGCGACAAGGAGAAGGAAGGGAGACCTTGGTTGAGAGAGGGAGAGAAAGCTGGTCCATCCACCTCAATACTCTGTTCTCACAAAAACTGACACTGAACTCCGAAAAGATAAAAAGTGTTGATGCAGAGACCAGAGTAACCTAAGGTACCCCTGAATTTTTCTCATGTGAAGTCTGACAATCATAAAAGCCATAAAACACACAATCTGAGAAATTCATTGGTATGTACTAGAGACTGGTGTGAAAAGCTTGTGAAGATTTCTTTACAGTGGGAGAAAGGCTCTTCCTAGTGAAGTAAAAAAAATAATCCCAGAAGAAAAAATATTCAGAGTTCTCTTGAAACCCTAGACAGACAATTGTTGGATAGTACTTGGTTCTGTAAGGCTTTCCCTTTCTTTTTAGAGCCTTCTTGCCAATGTTTTTTAAAATCCTGTTTATTAGCACCTTGGTGCTTAAATTTGTTTTTTGTAAAAGGGTGCAGAGTTAGAGTGATAGTTCACTAACCTTAGAAAAGGAAGGTTGAAAAAAAAAAAAAAATCTGGGTCACGCCTCACATCAATTTCCATCTTGCATCAAATCTTTTTAGAACTTCTGCAATGAAGTGCCAAGTAAAACATCCTTGTCAAGGGGAGATTTTAAAATCTCAGTTTTAACATCTGACAACTTTTGATAATATAACCAAGCAAATCTTCTTATAAAACTGATCCCACAGCAGCATCCCTGGACATAGTATCGGCAGAATCATAAGAACACTATAACTGCTTGATTACTTGAGAAGCAGATATAAATCAAGGATAAACAGTTAAGCTTCTCACTTTCAGAAATGAAAAAAAAAATTAATACGTGAACCTGTCTGTTCAAAACCCAGTACCATCTTTCTTGGAAACTGTAAAACACAGACATATTATTACACCAATAAGCTTTCACAAGACAAGAAATTCCCCGAGTGCATATTTAAATTTTTACAGAAATATGAAAGATTATGCTTAATTGCACGATTAGTAATATGACACTAAATATCTATCAAGTTATGAAACTGTTTCATCTGATTAGCAACACACCTGTCAATATCTCCAGTATATTACAATATGAAAGTAGACAATGAATTTTTCTGCATCCCACCATGCCATTTCACACCACACCCCTCAATAGCATTATGTCTCTTAATTACAAAAATATCCTATACTAAAGATTTACATGCCACTTTCTTAATAACCCCTTGCCCTTTCTACTACCACCTATAATTAGCTGTTAGCTAAAAAAAACAGGCTAAAAAAAGGTCAGATGCCATAAGGAGCTACAAGTCTTAACTGGAAACATACAAAAAATATAGGATTGACAGTTGTTAAAACATCATCAAACAATGATAAAATAGGCAGCAAACTGTGGAATATTCAGTTACAATAACTCGTAATACTTTGCTGGGAAATAGGAATTTCATTGTGTACCCAGTGAAATACCGCTATCATTTTAAGCCAAAGTCTCAGAAAAAAATCACTCCTCTGGATGAAAGAAACTTCAAGAATCAGAACCCTCAGATTGTGGAGAATCACTGAAGAAAAGCATTCCCTGTTCTTCTGATTGAGAATAAAGGTCAGAATGAGGGAGAATTATTTTTCGGTTTGGAGTGAAGTAACAGTACTGGAAATATTAAAATCAAAAAATAAATCTTTTGTAAATCCCTGCAAGTCTTTTCTATACATACTAACAGAAATGGAAGTAGCAGCATTCTTAAAGACATTTTTTTTCCTGGGAAGCTGTTTGGAAACAGACCAACTCAAGGCTGGGGAACTATCCCAGGGAATAGGTGTCCCAGCCTGGCTATGCAGTAAACCCTCACATACTCCTTTCCCCAAGACTGACAAAGGGTGGTTCTCTCTTAAAGGAGAACCTCACACACTGACAAAAAATAAAAGTTTATTTAACCATGTCTTGATGTTTTCTACATTTTAACCACCACTCTGGATGCCTGCAATTCCAGAGTCTGCTCACATGGGGTCCAGCATTTTGATTTTTTAAGTCTACCTTCAAGTATCCCACCATACAGTGTTTGCCTTTAAAATATTACACAATAGCACCCAAGCTCCTGTCAATGCACTTACTTCACACGTGTTTTCATAAATAAACTGCTGTCTTTCAGTCAGGCTTAATTACCATTTCTTGCTTTTGAAAAAGTACAAACAGGGATAATCACATGGAATAGTATCCTCAGTGCCTGTTATTTCTTTCTAAATTGGCCAATTTTCATTCTTTTGCTATGCCTGAACACCTCCCCCTTCATGTCCGTCAAAGTGGCAAAGATAATTGGAGTGGTTTGCTGCTGTGATTGACAACTCACAGCAGGAGATAAAGTTGATGTACTATCCACCTACTTACAGTGGGACACTTATTTCTGCTGCACCATAGCCTCTGTCCTCAAATGTTGATCCTTGCAACCAATTAATTGGTAACACATTGTTTGGCAAATCTTCCAACTTCATGTTTCAGGGAAATCATGAGAAAGTAAAATTCTTAAATAATTGTATCACAAAGGCTGTAAAAAATAAAAAGCCATAAAAATTTTTTTATAGCACTACGATGCATACTTTTTGAATCAACGCGCATTTTCTAATCTATAGTAATGCAAGTGTCAACTATCATCACATTGAACAGTAATCACCATTGATTACCTGAGAAGTTATGAGAAAAAGTTCAAAAATAAGATTAAAAAAAAAATCATGACTATACTGCAAAATCAGGGACATTTGAGATATCGTCTTGGGCCATCTACCTCTTAGTGCATTCTGTATTTCGTTTTATATAGGTCGTCTGTATTTGCTCCCTGTAATTTGTTTCTTGCCGCTGGAGGATTTATCCATGTTGTCCGCTACAATTTTCTTAAACCAGTAAATCATTGTTAATGCATCTTCTCAGATTTATTTTTCACACACCCAACTCAGTATGCAGCCCCCCTTCATTGTTTTGTTTCAGATTTCAGTCACTTCAGTTTTTCATTCCTCTTTATAAACCCATCCCGCATATTACCATTTATTGTGTTTATGTACATATATTTATTCCCTTCTCTTTTTAATTCCAAAATACCAGTACTAGTGTTTCTTAAAGCTCCCATGTCACTTATAACAATGAAAGTAAAGTTGTTTATTATGAAGACATCCAGGTTCATACCCTACATCTGACAATATGAGATGTCCCCACTCTGGGCCAGTAATGAAGGAGACTGAATTCTAACCACTAACACTGGAGAGGGATGTTCACTTGGAATACAAATGGATACACTAAGTATTTCCAGACGCAGACCTCTCTGCATCAAGCACAATTTCCCTTAAAAGCACACAGGAGAACACAGTCAGCCTGGGGTCTGGATTTCTTTTTATATCTCCCTCCAGGGCCCCAATAAGGTTCCCACTAGTACAGCTATAGGGTTAAGTCCACAGCTCAGTGCTATAGGGTTAAGTCCATAGCTCAGTGTCTAAGCCAAGGCCTCCAGAAACCTCTCTATGAAACCAGTGCTTTGTGTCCCTGCTCCAAGTAGCTGGTACACATACACACACACACATGGGAAAGGCTGGCACAGATTTACACTCTGTGCCCCCTTCTACCCAGACTATAGAGTAGTTATCACTGCCACCAGACACTATAAAGCCAGCTCCCCAAGGTTCTTGCAAAGGTACCCAATTATACTGAGGGAAATCAATATTAATACAAGTGGTAATGCTGACCAAATAACCAGGCTTCAGGAGTGGCCACAGTGTCACCAACAGATACAAGTACTCTCAAAGGTTAAAATATTCTAAAGTACCACCCACCATGAAAAGTTTGAATATATTTAAAAAATAATAAAAGAACATAAAAATATTTACAGCAAATGCCACAGTTTCAATCACAGGAAATAATAACAGCTGGAAAGATTCACAGAGTTACAGGAAAACAATTATTACAGTAAACTTTCAGTTAACAGGCACTCATGAGGATTGGTAGATGCCGGATAATTGTAGTTTCTGGTTGTTTCAGAGTTGCTATTAAAATAGGCCTAATACTGTACCCTATACTATTTGTTTGGTCTGACTTGCTCTCAGGTTGGGGAGAGAGGGAATTTATTTCTATATTCCTTTGTAAGACTCGGACTCTAAAAACATAAGGTATGGTTTTGCGGGGGGGGGGGGGGACGGAAAGTGCAACACATGAAAATTGTACTGTATTTCTTCAATTTTATTTTGCTGGTTACTTGAGTTCCGGTTAACTGTGAGTTTACTGCATTCTCACTATATTCTCCTGACTAGAGAATTACTGTTCCTACTTACTTAACATAGGAAGGCAAGATGAAGTAGGTGAGGGATCCTTCTATGTCAGGTTCCAAACAAACAAACAAAAACAGACTGCCCAGAAACTTCCATCTCACCGAATATTAAACCATTACTAATATTATCATCAATTATTTTTTTTAACATTAGCAGTAACCTAAATCTCTTCCACTGACCACTTTTCCATCCTAAACTTACCCTTCTGACACAGCTTGCATTTACCAAAACTGGTAGAACTGTAAAAATCTGTATATATTGTAACTGTCAACTTTTTTTTTTTTTTAAACAATCCTCAATGTTTATTCCCAACTTTTTTTGGAAATAAGTGTTTATTCTGTATATTGCAATTATCCATGACTGTAATTACGATTTCAATATTTTAGTCCGCTTTTTTTTTTTTTTTGTCTTCTTGGGGCTCCACTGAAAATGAGCTGTTGGCCCAGTAGGACCATCTGGTAACAAATATAAAAATAAATACATTTCTGGACAGAATGACAGCACATACATCTGGTCATCTGACTTCTGGTTCCCATGCAACCCCCCCCCATTGCTAGAAACTCCCAGGATTTAGCACATACATGTCAATAATACAAACAACAGCACTGCTTAGATCTGGCGCAGCTTCTGGAAGTCAAAACAATTACAAACTTCTACTCCTCCTACAGAGACTAACAAACCATGTTTCTTACAGATTGTGTCTCTGGCTTCTCTCAAACTATGAGATAAATTACTGGCCCTAGGGCATAAAGATGGTACATTTCTTACTATTTTCCATATATATATATATATATATATATATATATATATATATATATATATATATATATATACACACACACACACACACACACACACATATATACACACGCACCTATATATTACATATACACATATACATACACATGCATACATACTGTAAAATCTAAAAGGTTAAAAGCAGGTGTATTAAAAGTTAAGAGTACGTGATTGCACAGAGTAAGCAAATACTGTCTGTGATCAAAAAGTTGTGACCAAGAAAATAGGTCCTTGTATCAGATTTTCTTTTTCTACCTAGCAATAAGTATTCAGGTGTGTCTTAATGCTTACGGGGAACTACCCGATTGGTATATGCAAATCCTTTATTGTCTATTGGTGCACCTAGTTAACTTGGTATCAGTACTATCCAAGTGTATATAAGCTCATGATTTCTTTTGTTTGGGGAGACTCCCTATATTGGGTCTACCCCACACGTGTTTTAACAAAAAAGTGTCTACCAAAGAGAGAACTTGTGCCGACTGTTCTTTGATTTACGACTATTTAAATAAGTAACATTTCTTAACAGTTTGGCGCCGTGACTCAGACCAGAAATCAGGGGATGGGCTTGAGCAGATGGCTGAAGTCTCATTAAATGGACCCGCAGATGGTTTTCTGTCTTTCGGGACCTCAGACTTTTGCAAGTGCCTGATTTACATTATCAGTTTTCTTTTGTTTTCCTCTCTCCAACTATATACAACTGCAATCTCAGCCTTCGTTGTGGGTCATTCCCTCTCTCCAACTATATACAACTGCAATCTCAGCCTTCGTTGTGGGTCATTCCATTCCCTCAAAAACATTGTACGTGTATTCACAGCACACTTTTTATACTTCTAATTTTTATGTTGTGGCCATTCCTTTTTTCAGCTAGCTACTTTTACTGGTCTTGTGACCACCCCACAACTTCATGTCCACCAACGAGCAACTAGTTGGCACCTGAACTTTAATACGTATCACGCCTTCAAGTTGATGTATGCCTCCTCTTTTCAATATCAGTAATTGTTGGGTTTGCACCACGATTCCTACTGCTCATGATGGTTTTCTATTTACAAGCTTTCCCCTCAACACCTCTATGTACCAGCCTATTTTAATCAACCTTACTGGTGGATTGTTGTCACATCCTAACAAGACTGTCACTTTCGTTGGCCTTTCACCAGCATGACATTTTGTGTCAAGCAGAATGGGCCCAAAAACGTGGGGTGGAGTAGTTGTAACACTTCTGTCAAAATGATTCTGCTACGCCATCCTTCTGTCTTCCATTGCAAATCAAGGGTCAAAGAAGCATCTTTTTCCGATTGGAGGATGTGCCCACAGGGTACAGCCCAAAAAAAGGCGACATCAAAGAAACTAAATAACACGCATAAACTACTTCAATGGCAAGAATGGATCTTTGAAGGTGACATGCAAAGACATAATCTCTCTAAATATGTTCAGACGCAGAATGACCTGGGCTTTAATGTATTTTTACACACTTATTAACAATAAAGTTTCTGAAAACATCTCAAAGGTAATCTTAAAATGATGGCTGCTACTTTATCTGTGAAAAGAAAGTATATAGATGGCTACCTGAGAACTGGTCTGGCAGCTGTCTTCTGGGTTATTTAGTCCTGGCCATACGACACGTATATACATTACCCTGGGAAAAGATCCGAAATATTCGGGAAGTGAGGGCTCCTAGTAACCCTGTGGGTAAGGTGGATGTATCCAGAATCTACCATCATGATCTTGCCCATGCCAGCACTAAAGGGTTAGCACATATGGACCTCGGGGATGACGTCATTTCTTGGGCTGGCATGATACCCTCTTATGGGGCAGTAAAATCAATTTGGAAATGGAGAAAACTCTCAAAACTCCTTGAAACCCTACGCAATGCAACTTTTTCAGCACTAGAACTTATAACTGAAACGGACAGCCATGAGAGCTGTGGTCCTACAAAACCGTATGGCTCTTTATTTCGTACTTATGGCTAAAAGGGGGTACTTGTGCTTTAATCCATGAGGAGTGCTGTACTTTTGCTGTACTTTTATTCCTGACAATCAGCACGAGATAACTAGCCATTTAGAGCTGATCCAAAAGGCGTCAGACCTGTCAGAGGCTAAGGAAGCCAATACCTCCACATGGGCATGGTTGACTAACTTACTCTCTGGTTGGGGGGGGGGGGGTGGCATACTAAAGCTGGTAATACTAAATGCTAAACTTGCCTTAATAACCTTTCTGGTTCTGTTTTTAATAAAGACATTGATTTGTAAACTATTGGCTGCCAAGGCAGCAAAAGCTCAAAGTTTTACATGCCAGGTTTTAAAAAAAAAGTAATAAAGTAAACGTGCAATAATGCTGAGATTTCGGTTGTTATGGTAATGTTGAGTTATAAAAAAATGTTAAGACTGTATGGTGATGCTTAACCAGAATCAAACGGGGGACTGTAAAATCTAAAAGGTCAAAAGCAGGTTATTAAAAGTTAAGAGTACGTGATTTACTGCACAAAGTAAGCAAATACTGTGATCAAAACGTTATGTGACCAAGAAAACAGGTCCTTATATGGACTTGTATCCAATTTTCTTTTTCTACCTAGCTAAGTATTCAGGTGTGTCTTAATGCTTACGGGGAACTACCCGATTGGTATATGCAAATCCTTTGTCTATTGGTGCAACTAGTTAACTTAGTATCAGTACTATCTAAGCGTATACAAGCTCACGATTTCTTTTGTTCGGGGAGACTCCCTATATTGATTTTGAGTCTCCCACACGTGTTTTAATAAAAATGTCTACAAGAGAGAGAATTTGTCCTGACTGTTCGATTTACGATTGAAATACCTATTGACATTTCTTAATATATATATATATATATATATATATATATATATATATATATATATATATATATATATACACACACACACATACATACATACACACATATTTAATTCAGTTACAATACATACAGTCAGGACCCACTGTTGGAGCATTTAAACACACAAGCAGCTTTACAAATACATTTTTCAAACACAAGCACCTGTACAAACTATAGAACAGAGCATGTGTTCTTACTTTAAGAAGCATTTCAAAGTGAGGGCATGTGCGTATAAACAGAGAGCAAGTGCAGGCAAGCAGTAACATTTCGAGAGAACAGCCAGAGTGTTGTATGAGTGCAGTAGTCCGTTTATAGGTTTAAGTTACTAAACCTCAATCCTGATGTGTTTGTATATAATAAAGCTGCTTGACCCGAACCCACGCCTATTCATCTGTTTTACTGTGACCGGACAAGCGACATGGTGCCAGAGGCAGCATGTCTGAACGACGTGAGGTTAGAAATAACATGCCTGAATGACATGGTACCAGAAGCAGCATATCTGAATGGCATGGTGTTAGATGTTTTATCCCAACCTGCTCAAATGATTAAGAAAGGTCAGAAACGAATTTCAGGTAGTAAACTTGCATAAATGATGTGGTAAAGAAAACAATACGAAACATTTGAAAAGCATAACACACATTGATTAAACAAAACGGTTGAAACCATGATATTTGATAAAGTTGACCCCATATAATCCGGTTTCATATAGACGAGGTAATTTTCCATGCTACAGCTGCAGTAGATGCAATTACATCACTAAAGAACAATCATTTAAACATCCAACTATGGACTATGTATTCACACCGCACTTTTTTGCTAACTGTAATACTAGTAACCTCATATATCTTGCCACTTGTATTAAATGCCAGGCATTCTACATAGGATTAACAAAAAGGAAGCTCCAGGAGCGCATTTACAACCACTTGTATGATATTAGAAAGAAAATAGAAACAAATGCGTTAGCGAAACATATTTTGGAATTTCCATCACATTCTTTTACTGAGTGCTGCAAATAGTCATTGACAATGGTAGGGAAGGTAACAAGGAGAATAACCTGGCCATCAACGAACTAAACTGGATACTGAAACTAGGAGCACACCTGACACCAGGGATCAATAATTTTGTATCTATTAAGCCGGTTTTGCTATCCAGATAGGCAGGAAACCATTACCATTATATATACACAGCTCTCACGTAAGCTTGAGTTTACGGATCTATGCATATAAGGCAGATTATATATGAATATATTTATTTCAGAGAATTTTTATGTGTTGATTTAATATAAAGTTATATACACTCTTTAGTGTTTATTGACTTACTAATGCAGATTTACACCTAGAATCATTGCATTATTATTTTATGTACATATCTTTTATATGAATGACATGAATAACATCAAGCTTAATTTTATAAACAACTTTATAGCTAGTTGCACAATCAATATATATATTTGTCTAACTTATGTAAGTTTTTAAGCTTTATTACAATTTGATGGCAGTTAGGAGGGTTTCCTGGTTTTTGGCCCCCTTTTTGATACCACTTTCTGGTAACTTATTATTGTCTCCTTGGTTCTAAACCTGTGTTACACCCAGTAGATTAACGCATTCAGAAAAAGTCCCATTTTAGTTAATTTTACCTGAGACATGTAGTCCGGATTAATTTTTTAAGACCAAGTGATTCACATGCATTTGAGAACTCTTCATACCAATGTTTTGCTGTTAGAGTTCCGCTTCTTGTTTGTTTCAAATATACTCCATGGCACCCCATATCAATACTAAATGCATACAGAAGAATTGACTTCAAGGAGATGCCTTAAAAAGGAGATAGCATTTTTATTTCAATTCAATTTTGTCTTCTAATTTTGTTTCTTAGTTCAGTTTTCATTTTGTCACTGCTTATCGGGAGCAACATAAGTTCTTATGCTCATATAAATAATGTTTGAAGTACATGCCCGAGTTTTGATGTGCTTTTATTGAGCATTCTGATTTTGTTTTATATTTTTATATTTATTAATCAAATGATGCATAGATTCTCCTGACTACTGTGATTATTAACTTTGTTTTACTGACTATGTCAGTAAATGTTTAGTGAGACTTTATTATGCATGGATCAATGAGACATTGAGCGTAAGAAAGGTTTCTAATGCATATTTAATGTGAGGTAGCATGACAATGTTTCATTTTTAAGTCTTTTAAAAAAAGAAGTATATTTTATTGATACACATATAGTGAAGTGTTTCATATCATGTGACTTTTTAGATAGTTCTGATTTTTATCTGCCATGTCTCGCTTGCAATAGCGGTGAGATTCTCGCTGCTTAATGAACGCACTTATAGAGCGCTTAGCAACAAACACACAGCTGTTTTAATTATGAAATTGTTCAATTAATTTCCCGCGTTTTAGAGGTTAAATAACAGAATTTATGTATTTTTTAATGACATCTGATGAAGCGTGGACTTACCACGTGAAAGCACTTATCTTTTGTATTCTAATAAAGAATTGCTTGGATTATACAACGGACTGTCAATATTTTCTTCAGCCAGAATACTTGTGGTTTAAAGAATAACTTTGTGCGTACTCCTGGTGGCTGGTTCCTCACTTTCGTTCCTAATATTTGATAAAGTTATTTGAAATACTTATGAGTACATTCAGAACTACTTCTGATTTGCATAATTAGCATGATAAAAGTCAAACGACCATGACGAGTACAAAAGGGCAAAGTGAACATGGAAAAGCAAAGCAGCTGCATTTTTTAGTAAAAAACTACATTGATTTGATATGAGCTACTATTTTGCATTGAAAAAAAGCTATTCAGAGTACAGCTACAGCTGTCTGAAGTATCTCAGAGAGTGTGCCAAGTGTTTGCAGTATGTGCTTTATTACAGTACAATCATTTCAAAGAGTTTACTGTCTGCAAAGTACAGTTATTTCGCAAAGTGCAGTAATTTCAAGGTGTTTTCTTTAAAAAGTACGGTTGTCTCAGAGTCTATTATGCTGTTGAGCAGTTACAAGTTTCTGGCATAAATATTTGACGTACACATGTGTATGTTCATAAATAATTCCAAGGATCTTTATTAGTGTGTTGGCATAGCAGAAGCATTTTGCAGACCCAGTCCACTTGTGTTTAATCATAATATTGCAGAGAATCAGAGTATTTGATCAGAAATACGATATTTTCATACAAGCAGCTTTTTCTGACAAAGATACATGTACAAGAGCATTTATTCTGCTTAATCTAGCGGGGTCAGAATCTATTGAAAGAGAGCATTCATTTCTGTATGCAACAGCAGTATATGCATAAAGTGACAACAGCCATATTGTTATACAAGCTGAATCAAGGGAGGACCCCGAGTGCTTGAAATGTAAATTTAGAGAAAATGTGTAACCCCCAGACACATGTTTCATTGGAGAGGCACGTTTTATATACAAGAGACCAAAAGCCAGGAGAAGCTTTTGCAGCTTGCATTACTGACTTGAGAAACAAAGCTTAAATGTGCAGATTTGGTGATTTGAAAGATGAGTTGATAAAAGGACAAACAGTATTGTGTGTGGTGTTAATGCTGCAGTGAGAAAGATTTTGCTTCAAGACAGTGATTTAACATTGAGCAAAGCCATAGAGATTTGTCAAACACACAAGCTTACAGAAAGGCACACAAATATGCTTGCAAGTGATAAGAACAACCCCTGTGGGATTTCCAGGGATAGCCCATACCTTGAAATAAACAGTACACACTCCTGCCAAAGGTGGCTCACAAACAACAAAAATCCAGGCTTAAAAACAAGATTTGAGCACACCAACAAAACTGAGAAAAAGCCAAAAAAAATCCTAAAACACTTCTTTATTACAAAAGGATGAGCACGTTAGCAGGGTTACAGCTTCATCAGATCCATATAAAAGGCAACTCAAAGTAAAACACTTATACAAGTTAAAAATCACACAAATTAAAAAATCAAGTTCACCTTCTACTAATTAAAGCTGGCCTTAAAAGGAATACTAGCATTAAGCACTGGAACTTTATGTGCTTGCAGGGCTATAATCCATTTCACTTCCAAATTCTCCAAGTAATTATTCACATTACCTCTTCTCATACCAGGTTTAACCAGTTGTAAAACTCTAAAATGGAAGACATTATGCCCTGTTTTAGCCATATGTACTGCCAATGCATTTGTAAGGACTTTGTTTCTGATATTCCCAACATGTTCAAAAATCCTTTCCTTAAACTTACCCACATAAAAACTTTGGCACTCTGTGCAAGTTGCTAAATAGACCAGACAATTATTATTGCATGTGGCAGACAACCTAGGGACAAATTCTCTCCTAGTAATGGGGTGAATAAACACTTGTTCTCCGACTATAAAAGTACACGCTTTGCATTTACCACAAGGCAAAGTTCCTAGTCTTGGCAAAGGATCAGATAAGCCATAGCATAGCATCCTTTTCAAATTCTTATTTCTAAAAATAAAACTCTGACAAGACCCAACCACTTCACTGATGGCTTCATCCGCTAGTAGTAGTATAGGCCAGTTTTTCCTAATGATATCACAAAAAAGTCAGAAATATTACTAGAATAGGTAAACAGCACTTTAGGATGTCCATGATTCAAGTTACTACTGCAATGCCAGCTGTTCTAATTCCTGTACTTATTAGAAAAATAGGGAGGTCCTTTACCATTCCTATGCACTTGTACCTCCCTATGAACATCAGCTGTCAATCTATCATGGTATCCATATAAGGACCTGTTTTCTTGGTCACATAACTTTTTGATCACAGTATTTGCTTACTCCGTGCAGTCAATCACGTACTCTTAACTAAAGGTTAGTCAGCAAAACCCAAGTCAAGTCTCATTGTTAACTGGTCGTAATTGTGGTGCCAAACACGTTCAAAAGAGAAAAGTGCTTAGCATTTGGTCAGCAATGCCAGAAGGGTAAAAAATGGTGCCACTCCCAAAAGCTTTGTAAATCAAGCAAGCCTCATTCATTTATTAAGAAAAGTCACTCAAAAAAAGCAAGATGATCATATAGAAAGCTGCAACCCTATGTAGATGGTGTATCAGTGGTTGGTGAAAATGTTAATGCAGTAGATTTGATGGCAAAAAACGAAGTGCTTTGTACTGTCCTGATTAATGGTAAACCCACAGAGCTGAAAGTGGATACTGGTTCAAAGTGCAATATTATGTCAGCAGAAACATTTGCTGGAGTAAGAGCTGGTGAACTTAATTTGGCCAACTGTGCGAAGCTTGTTGCTTACGGAGGTGAAGAAATTCAAACTGAAGGCTCAGTAGTGCTTTCATGCTATTCAGCTGGGAACAGTTACAGCTTGCAATTTTATGTAGTCAAAGACCTGTGCAGTCATCATTAGGTCTCGGAGACAGTTTAAGAATGAAACTGCTTTCTTTTACCAAAACATTCTATTATGTAAGCACATGTCCTAGTTCCAGTTTCACCGATGCTATTTTCTCAGAATATGCTGAGGTTTTCAAAGACAAGCTAGGTAAACTTCCAGTTGTGCTCCATGAAATTAGACCCAGAGGTAGTCCAGTGGTCAGACCAGCGCGAAGAGTTCCGACAGCTATGAAGGACAGAGTCTCTAAGTCTAGTTAGATAAAAATAGTGCAGCAACGTGTGATTTGTCTAACTGAATGGGTGTCTTCCATGGTAGCTGCTCATAAGAAAAGCTCAGATGAAATCAGAATATGTATTGACCCAACAGACTTAAAGCACTAAAAGGGACCCCACCACCCTATGCGTACATTTGAGGAAGTTGCTAACCTCATGCCAAAACCACTGTTTTTTCTGTCTTGGATGCAAAGAGCTCATTTTGGCAATTAATGCTTGATCACAAATCTTCACTACTGACTACATTCAGCAAACAATTTTCTAGACACATATTTCTCAGAATGCCTTTTGGAATAAACTCTGCCAGTGAAGTCTTCCAGTGTGCAATGGAGCAAATTTTTTCAGGCTATCCATGTGCTATAATAGTTGATGATTTACTAGTTGGAGGCAGTGGTGAACCACAGCATGACAGAAACCTCAAGAAAGTTCTGGAAAAAGCAAGTGAAGTGAATCTAAAAAGCTCAATCCTCTGAAATGTAAATTCAGGCTACCAGAAGTTATGTATGTCATTTATTTACCACTTCAAGTTTAATACCAAATCCTTCCAAACAGCTATTCCTGAGATGCCAGCTCCAGACAATGTCCAAGCCTTACAGCGTTTTCTTGATATGGTTAATTATGAGGCAGTAGATAATGTGTACATAGTTTTAAAAATTAACAACTGGAAATCATCTGTGAGTAGTTATAAAAAGTAATATTTGAAGGATTGCAGTAAGTACAATTTGCAGTAGAGTACAGGAGAAAAAGTTGGAAAGTACACAATTTGCTTTAAATACATTCATGATATTGGAGTTTTCAGAGAGAGGCAGATGTACAATAGAGAAAGAAGACTGTATACATGGCAGTGTTGATTACCTTTGTTAGACAGCATCAACATTTATATGTAGGCAGTAATGAGAATTAGTCACAGAAGGGGGAGAGAGAAGAGAGATAGAAAAGTATGTACAATATTTACAGTATATACATTCAAAGGTATTAGTAATATATTACGTTAAATTCAGAAAGAGGGAGCTGTGTAGGAAGACAGCATGGAGTAGAGGTGGATGTAAATGTACATGTAGAAGAGTCTTTAGCAGGTTAGGTGGGTAGAGTGCAATTACATTTCCAGTTAAGGGAGAGGTAGGAATGGAGCTGGGTTTTAAATTATTCAAAGTTTTCAGAAATTCTTAGAAAGGAAGGGAGAGAGTTCCATTGTTTGGCTAAGGAAAAGGATAGAAGCTGACCAGCGGGAATGTTTGTGTACAGAAAGTAGATTTTGGTGGGCAGATGTAGGGTTCTGGGAGGGGTGTAAGATGGCAAGATGTTTGTCACAGCTGAGCATATAGTTGGTTTAAAGATCAATTTGTGAGCTGTAGTGAGTTGGAGGTAGTCAAGGTGGTTGGGTAGTTCTAGCCACTTTAGCAGACGGAGTGAAGTACAGTGGTGGGAAGAGTAGTTAGATTTAGTTGCAAATTTTGAGATTTTGTTGTAACAGATTTCCAGTTTTGAAGAGATAGTAGAGGATAGGTTGGTTAGTAGGGGTGCACCTTACAGTAGTGACGGTAGTTGTGAGTGTTTGTCTTGTAGATGGGGAGAGAAATTGGGAGTTTCTATATAGCATGCCTAGTTTCTGATGTGTTAATATTTAGCTGAATGTGTGTATCGAATTTCAGGTGTTCATCAATAGTAACCCCAAGAAGTTTAGCAAAAGGAACAACTTCTATGGTGGAGATGGCATGGCTGATGATATTGAAAGTGTGTTTGTCCAGGGGGAGGGTTGAGGGAGAGAAAAGTAGAAGTTTGAATTTATTGGCGTTTAGGGAGAGGTGGTTTTGAAGCATCCAGTTCTCAGTAGTTGAGAAGGCAATTTGAGTTTGTGCTTGAAGCGCTGAGAGATTAGAAGCAGAACAGACTAAAGTCGAGTAGTCTGCGTATTGCACTATTTTAGTGTTAGGAATGGCAGCATGGAAATCATTAATTAATACATTAAAGAGTATTGGACCGAGTACCCCGGTTGGGGTAGGTAGGAAGGCTGAGGTGCCAGTTTGCCATTTCACAGCCTGAGATCTGTCAGAGAGGTAGCTGTTGAACCAGGTTAGGGTATTCTGAGAGAGATTAAGGTTAGAAAGGCGATTCAGGAGTTATAGTGCTATGGGCAGGACAGAACCCATGTTGTGTCGGGGTAAGGAGTTGATTATTGGTAAGGTAAGGCTGGAGGTGGATGCATTTTTCAAGAAGTTTTGAGATAGAGGAGAGAAAGGCCATTGGTCAGAAGTTTGAGATGTTCTTATTCTTGCCTCCTTTGTGGAGGGGTAGGATAACGGCTGCAGGCCACAGTTTGGCGACATAAGATTCTTGTATGGACCTATTAATGCGAATGCTAATGGGGATGGCGATACCATCTGCTGCAAGTTTTAGAAAAAGAATGAGGGGATTCTTTATCAGAACATCGAAGTTTTAAAACTTTGAATGTTCTAATATCGACCTGTTTTGAGCGAACGCTGAAAATAGAAAAGCTGCAGAACACAGAATTCTTTCCTAGGGAAAGAATTCGGTTGGCCGGTTCTGTGGCTTCGCTAATTTCAGCACTGTGGTGGAAATTTACGTGTCAGGTTCAGGCAAGTGTGCGATTGTGTGGTTGTTAGGATTAGGGCGTGGGTTAGGCGAGTTAGGGTGAAGGCGCGGGTTAGGCGAGTTAGGGTGAAGGCGCGGGTTAGGCGAGTTAGGGTGAAGGCGCGGGTTAGGCAAGTGTGCGATAGTGACGGACCTTAGGGTTAAGGTAAGTGGATAGATAGTAGATATGTAGGGTTAGTTGTAGGATTATAAAAAAAAGTGTGTGTATTGATGTTTTTTAGGTGCGCTTGTGTTGTGCTTCGGAATAGTGAATTTTTTCCCCAAGGAAAAAATTTGCTGTTCTGAATGTTAGATATTATGTGGTTTAGATATTTTAGGTTAGATGAAATAGCGTTCGCTATTTTCATCTTTTGATAACGTGATAATAAATGCGTTAGGGGCGTTGGAGCATGGCTTAAGTTTAGAGAGAAGTTTCTGTATGCAAGAGGTGGGGATGGGTTTGAGATGAAATATGGGAGGAGTATTGGGGTGGAAGGTTGGGCTGAGGTAGGGGAAAGTGGGTTTGAGGGGAGAGGAGGAGATGTGATTAGGGAAGGTCTTGGTGAGTTCTGCTATAGAGTTGGTAAATAAGGAATTGAATAGGGTGGCTATTTCTGGGTCTGTTTTACGGGTATCAGGACAAGGATTGTTTCTGGTGCCTAGGTTCAGAAGAGAGTTGGAGTTCCAGAATTGTTTGGGGTTTTTGGAATGATTTGACTGGAGTTTAGTATAGTAAGATTTTTTTGTCTTTTATAATGTGTTTTTTGGCTAGGTTGCGGAGTTGCTTATATTTTAGAAGGGTGTCAGGGTGCTTATTGTGGTGGTAGAGTTTCCAGGTTTTGTCCCTTTGTTGCATAAGTGTTTTTATATCTTTAGTTAGCCATGGGGCAGAGTTAGGTTTTATTTGTTTTGTTCTAGGTGGGGCTTGGGAGTTCAGGGTATCTAAGAAGGTGGTGTTGAAGAATTCTATGGCTTTATCTAGGGGAAGAGTTTTTAGATTGTCCCAGTTTGTTAGTTTGAGGGTATTGGAGAAAGTTGTAGGGTTAAAGTCTGTACGGTTACGAGTATGAATATATTGGTGTAGAAGTGGGTTGCTCGATGGATGAAGGCTGGCAAGTGGTCACTCATGGAGTCTGGTAGGGTGCCCGAGTGTGAGATTCTATTACGGTGGGAGACTAGGATCCAGTCCCGAGTGGAACCTGGGGGTGTTTTTATTGGGTCTGGTAATGGCATTTGTAAGTTGAGTGAAATTAAATAGACTGATAGAAATACCACAGAAAGTTTGATGCAGAGATTTTTGACTGATGTCACTCACGGAAGTACGTAATTTTTCTACCACAAGACTTGATGAGCTAAGATCAAAAACTGATCCAATTTTGCAAAAGTTGAAGCACTTCATCCAATTTGTCCACCAACAGAAGTGCAACCTTATTTTCCTTACAGAGGTGAGATGTTGATGGAAAATGGCATCATTTTAAAGGCCCTGAAATTGCCGTTCCTACTTCCTTACAACAGGAGTACATCCAAATTTTGCATTGTGCCAACCAAGTTCTGAAGCTACCAAAAGAAGGGCAAAAGGCCCAGTACTTTGGCCTTCTCTGCCAAACGATATCAATAAAGTACTTTCTTTTGCAAATGCAGTTTAGTACTGTTGCATACTGAACAAGATGAGATCCACTTCAGCTAAGCCAAATTCCTGATCTACCTTGGTCAACAGTAGCCACTGACATATTTGTGTGGAAATAGTTAACATTAGTGCTGGCAGATTCTTATTCGAATTGGCTCGAGATTGATTTGCTACCTAACGTTCCATAGTGTCATTATCAAGTTGAAACGTCATTTGTCAGTCCATGGTAATCCAAAGTTATACCTGACAACGATGTGCAGTTTACCAGTCAGCCATTTCAAAAATTTGCAAAAAAGAAAGAGTGGGACTTTATCCATGTTATCAGTAGTCTTTGAGTACCCACAGTCAAACGGTCTATCTGAACGTGCAATACAAAGTAATTACTAGAGAGGTCCAAGCATGACAACACCAATATTTTCTCAAATTTGCTTAATCTCAGAAATATACCCCGTGACAATTTACTTGGCTCACCTGCTCGGAGACTTCTGTCTAGGCAAACTTAGAGCAACCTTGCCTATCAGTTCCAGTTTGTTGGTGCCCAACGCTAAAAAACACCAGAGCAATCAAAGCCCATCTATTCAAAAAGCATTCATTTCAGAAGTCCCAACTATGAAACGAGCAGATTTCTTTATCCACTAAAGGGAGAGACAATGAAGATGCAAACAGTGAAAAGTTTTGATCGAAGTGGTCAATTGAGAGGTATATGTGACTTAAGAGTCTGAGGGTACAGAATACAGAAGAAATCACAGGAATCTTCTAGGGTCTGAATCACTATCGCAGCATCGTACCTGTGATACAGACTCATCTCAGAGCAATCCAGACAATATTCCTATTGAAGGACATGTCTCGGTTCCTATTCCCATTCCTGATGATGTCCCTGAAGTTGAACATTCATTAAAGACAGCCCATGTTGCTAAACCCAGTCCTAATTTTTGTCACACAATCAGGTTGTATTGCCAGACCTGGTGTAAAACGCACGGCAACCTGGACAGGATTGTTTAATTTGTAATTAGTTCTGTATAACTGCATATCAAAGGATTATTTCTGTACAACTGCATGTCAATGATTATTATTACTGTGCACGACTTATTTCTCAAAGAGGGAGGATGTAGAACACAGTGTGTGCTGTAACTTTCAAGAAGCATTTCAACGCGAGGGCACATGCGTATAAATAGAGAGCACGTGCAGGCAGCAGTGCCATTTTCAGAGAACAGCTAGTGTTAACATGTATGAGCGCAGTAGTCAGTCTATGTATAAGTTTGTTACTAAGCCTCAGTCCTGACGGCTTTGTATATAATAAAGCTGCCTGAACTGAACCCACAACTGTTTAATCTGTTTTATCCTGACCGGACAAGTGACACAAACCAGTTTGATATACAATGACAATTCTTTACATAATTCCGGCTAGCTATGCTGGCATATGTTACACATCTATTGCCCTGCTACTCCTGGAATACTGGCAATAACAGATGAAAGAACACATTAACTAGGCAAATAATGTATTACTTATCCACCTTGTGTGCCTCCTGCACTACATGACAGTGTTAAACACTGAATTCATAAAAGCCCACTCCTGGAATGGCGGACTTACTCAAGGTTACTATTATACATTTCTTGGGACTGAATTTTAGGCTGTGACTGGCACCTGTTATTAGTTTGTATCAGACCTTCTCAGAGTATCTATGTCTTTGGGGGATTCTATGAATGTGTGTCTAGTTTGCAATCGCCTGTGAACTTGGGTCATCCAGAGGCCAGTGACATTAGACTTTACTTCAGAGAAGATGATGCCAAAAAAAAAAAGAGCTACCCCAGCACCAAGCACTTGCTGACTCTGTTAGTGACAGACCTTTCTACAGACTTCTTGGGACTTATCTGCAATCCAAATGATGGTCTACTGGGTGAAAGTTTATACCTAATCTTGTAAGCTTGTCTACAATGCTTGAGTGGGGTATGTAACATGCCTTGGCAGGTCAAAGTAGGCCATACACACCAGTTTGGCCTCATCCACTGCTCTGATGACTTTCTTAAAGTCCACCAGGTTGAGCAGGCCCGTGACTAAATCAAACTGGGTCAGGTACAGTATCTGAAGGCATTCAATGTCATTATTTATCATATTCATAACTATATGGCTTTACATACAAGACTAGGTCAGTAGTTACCCTGGTCGGTAGATGGCCTGCACTTGTGCAAAGGGACAACAGCTGCAGTCCTACATTCATTTGGCATAAAGTCTGTTTGCAGGCTATGGTTAAATCATTTAATGGGCCTTTCGAGTCCCGTTTCCTGCTATTATCTAGGAGGAATCTTGGGATATTAAGACCCATCGATGCAGTGCTTTTTGGCCTTTTTGGAGATCATTGAGAACCTATTCCGTAGTGACAGTTATAACTACGGTCACTTCTTCAGAGTGAAAGCAGGAAAAAGTTGGAGTGGACTATCAGCCAGTAGATTTGTCATATCCTCTGGCTCAATATAGGGGGTTTAATTTACAATTAGTTTAGCATACTGTTGTGTATTGCCTTTGAAGTTGTTGACATAGCTAAAGAATGCCTTGTGATTGTCCTCAGGTTAGGCTGCTACTTTAACTTCATTACATTTTGCCAGAGTGTCACTTGATACTGGGTCATTTGCCTTGGAGTAATTCCTGAAAGTTCCAGATCTGGCTAATGTCCCAAGTTTTATATCAAAAGGAGAGAGCTTCGTCGTCTGACCTGATCTGTGAGGATGGTACACTGCGTTTGTTTTGTGTGTGTGTAGCTGGGCATGCTCGAGCCTGTCAGTTTGGGGTTGTGTAGGGATTCCCAGTTTATAGTGATGTAGTTGATGATGTTCCCATTGAACAGGACATTGGGTTCACTGGAGAGTTACTCTTAGTACATTTAATTATATCACTGCTTATACACATACAAGCCTGCTCACCAATCTTGGGTAGAAGGAGGCAACTTGGCTCACTGCTTTGGTTGCTTGGTTGGGAGGTTGCATATAAAATAAATGTATTGGTAGCCTTACCACAACTGCAGAAATAGCCAAGTCCATTACAACTAAGTCCTACTGCACACCCACTCCTGCAAAAGATGTAGGTCCAGAGCACTGAAATGCACTGTTACAGCCATACTGCACCCCCCCCCCCAAAAAAAAAAAAAACAGACCATGAAGGGACACTGCAATATATTACCTCTTTTGCCCTATCACACTGATTGCCTTTTGCTTATAGTACAAGGGCAGAGTAGCAGTTAAACTTCACTTACAAGGCAATTTGTGACGAGCCTCGGTCCCACAGATGTCCAATCCCATAGGTGCTGGAGTTCAGCACAAAAGCATCCATGCTCCATCACAGCAGGTAGACTACCACCCTAGTGGGACTAACCTAGTCAACAAAAACTAAATAAATAATCTCCGTCCTTCCCACTTCTTCAGTAATTCTTTTAAAGAAGCAGAGGTCTACCTAGTTTACAAACTAATGTAAATATTGGGATCTACTTCAAATGAACAAAAACCCACATCACCAAAGAAGACATTGACAAAACCTGAATTTAATGAACGATTACAATGCTAAAACATTTCATAGGTTAAGTATCCAGCTGGCCACCATCTAACAATGAAACACACTACATTAACTCAAACCCACCCAGGTGGGGGGTTGTGCACCCACACCCCTCCAACTAAATATACCAACTCCAGGATCACACTACAGTGGGGAAAAAGGCAAATTTCCCCTTGTTGGCCACCTGGATACTTACCCTGTGAAATCCTTCAGCGTTGTGTTTGTTAAATTCCGGCTTTGGCAATGTTTTCAGTAATGTCTGTTTTCATTCATTTGAAGTAGACCTAAATATTGCATCATTATGCACTGTTTACTAGCATGTACATATACAGTCTCATCTGAACTGCTTGTGTTATTGCTTACATATTTGACTTTTTTGCTTATGAAATGTTTTGAATTTCATCCAGGCTCATCCAGAACTTGGTTAGAGCTGATCAGTGCACTACCCCAGTAAACACTTGCCTCAGTATTACATTATTACAGTAAAATTTAACCTGCAACACAAAATGTGAAAAACATTAAGAACACCTAAATTAGACCAACAAACAAAAACTTTTAACAGACCCTAGTTTATGCAAAAGCTGCAGCAGTGGTTCAGTTTATCACCCAAGTAAATGGTTATAGCAAGTGATTAACACACACAGTGTTACACTACATAGACAAAAATGGGTCACAAAGGTGCAAATGGAGATGTAAAAAATAGCATAAAGCAACTGCATATGTTTACAACTTATTTTGAGTTTGTTGACTGGGAAAGTCCATTGGACCAAGATGAGCCCTTTTTCAATGGGGGCCCAGGAGAAAAGCTCCACAGTAAATATATATATATATACAAAAAAATCAACAAGATGTAGTACCAGGAGTTAATACAGTAACCGCTCCATAGTATGGACATACAAAAAAAGAAAATTCAACAAGAAGCAATACAAGGTTAGTACAGTATGTTCCAAAAGCAAACTCAGCAGTAGTTAATACATGTTATACAACAGAGTCGAGTTACACAAATAATATAGAATTCTAAACAGAGAATGTACATTATATCTTATGTGGTAGGCAGATTGCCAGCCTAAGCTAGGGTAAGCTTATACGAATGGAGTAGGAGTAGTAGTGAGAAAGTTAGGAGGGGTGGTGGTAGGATTATTCCCAGGTAGTAGAGAGGTGAATGGAATAATGAGTTGAAAGAGGAAAGATTTTGTGTGGCATGGATGTGGGTAGGAAGCGAGTTCCATTTTCATGCAAGGGAGAAAGATAGAGGAAGTTGCCCAGGGCTACATGATGGTATTTGTACTTCAAAAGAGGTTTTGGCTACATGATGGTATTTGTACTTCAAAGAGGTTTTGATTATTAGATCGGAGTGTTTGATCAGGAAGGTGCAGAGTGAGGAAGGAGGACAAGGAGGGGCATTGAAAATAAAAGTTTATGCGCAATGGAGAGTTGAATATATGAGAGATAGTTGGGGAGTTCTGGCCAGTTCAGGGAGTGTAAGGAGTCACAGTGGTGGGATGAGGATTTTAAGCTGGTAGCAGACTTGGAGATTTTATTGTAACTGGATGGCAGTTTACTTTTGAGGGTGGCTAGCAGATTGGTAAAGAGAGGAGCTCCATACACGAGAGAGGGCAGGGGGTTATGCGATAGCAAGGGTAAGCTTAGTTGACGAAGCGAATGTGCCGGTAAAGCATACCTAGTTTCTGGTGTTTTTGTTTTTTATGCTGGTATGGAGGTGAATGTTAAATTTTAATTTATCAAAAAGGATGCTTAGGAGCTTAGTTTGGGAGACTAATTCAATGGGGGTTTTATTTTGGCTTACTGCAGAAAAGGAGTTGGTGTCTATTTTGGTATTTTTAGAAGGGGTAAAGATCATGATTTTGGTTTTGGATGTGTTAAGAGTCAAGTGATTAGTTTGCATTCATATCTCAGTACTGTTGAAGGCAGTTTGTGTTATATGCATGAGTTAGGTAGTAAAGGATTCAGCAGAGCAGATGATGGTTGAATCGTCTGTGTATTGGACAAGTTTGGTGTTAGGAATGCAGTGATGGAAGTCGTTTATGAAGACAATAAATAAAAGTGGGACCAGGACAGATCCTTGGGGGGACACCAGTCAGTGGGTCAAGGTAGGGGGAGGTGCAGTTATTACATTTGACAGATTGCTGTCTATAAGAGGGATAACTGGAAAACCAATTTAAAGAGGAGGCAGAGAGATTAAAATGGGAAAGCGTATATAAACGTAGGCTTGGAAAGGTCTAAGAGAAGAACAGATACAATATTTCCAGAAGGGTTCCTATTAGAAAGATGAAGCGGCAAAACAGTGACTGCACCTAGATCAATCCAAATTGATCGAAGCTGCAGAACCTCGAATGGCCACAACAGCGATTTTTTTCCCCAGGGAAAAAAAATTGCTGGGCTATTGTAAGGGCTTTGCCGTTTCCTCCAGTGTAGTGCGATCTCAAAGTTTGTATATTTAAGTAGGGGGTGGGGGGGGGGGCAAAGCCCACCAACTTTATTTTGTGTTTAGATTTGTTGGGGGGGTTTTGTGTTGGCCCAGCAATTTTTTTCCCAGGGGAAAAAAAGATTGCTGTTATGGCCATTCAAGGTTTAGCAGGTTCGATCATTTTGAGTCGATCTAAGTGCATTTGCTGTTTTGCCATTTCGTCTTTTTAATATGGACCCTTCCAGAATCATGGGGAAGGTTAATATTTTCGAGAAAGGATAGTAGGGCTGTGGTGGTGCTATGTCCAGGTCTGAATCCATGCTGTGTTGGGGTAAGGAGGTGGTTATCTAAAAGGCAGTGTAAGAGTTGAAGGTGAATACATTTTTCAAGAAGTTTTGAGATAGGGGAAAGGATGGCTATAGGTTGGAAATTGGGGATGTCAGTGTTGTTGCCTCCTTTGTGTAAGGGAATGATAAAGGCTTTTTTCTAGAGGAGGGGTACACAGGATTCTTGGATTGAATGGTTGATTAGAATACAGATGAGGAGTGCTATGCCATCTGCAGCCAACTTCAGGAAATTAGCAGGAAGGTTGTCAGGGGCATTGGAATAAGGTTTTAGCTTTTGGAGCAGTTTTTTTTTATAGTGGTGACTGGGATGGGTTTGAAATAGGAAATAGGAGAGAGGTATGGGAAGTATATGCGGAAGAGGGAGAGTGGTTGTGGGTAGGAGGTGAGAAAGGAGTGGTGGAGTTCTGAGGGAAAGAAGTGGTGAGCTTGGCTACAGAGTCTATGAAGGCGTTGAATTTGGTGGCTACGATATGATCTGAAGAGCTAGGATCAGGGCAGGGGTTGTCTTTTCTGCCAGGACTGAGAGGGTGGAGATATTTTTCCAAAACATTTTGGAGTTAGATTTGTGGTTATTTTGAAGCTTGGAGTAGTAGGATTTGTGGTCAGAAGCAATTAAAAAAAAAAAAAAAAAAAAAAAACTCTGTTACGAAGTTGTTTATATTCAGTAAGGGAATTGGGTGTTTTACAGTTTTGGTAGAGTTTCCATGATTTATCATGGGTGTGCATGAGGATTAACATTTCTTTGGACAGCCATGGGGCAGTAATGGATTTTGCTTTTTTTGTTCTAGGAGGGGCAAAGCAGTTTAGTAGGTTAATGAAAGTGGTGTAGAAGTACGCAACAGCATTGTCAAGAGGATAAGTTTTTAGTGGGTTCCAGTTACTCTGTTTTTAAGCTATTGGAAAAGGATTGTGGGTTGAAGTTTTTGAGGTAGCAGGTTAAGATATAATTGCGCTGTAAGTGTAGAGAGGAAGGAGTGCGAAGAATGAAGGCAGGAAGGTGATCCCTGAGAGAATCGGGCAAAGTGCCGCTTTCAGATATATTATTGGGATGGAAGACTAATAACCAATCCAGAATGCTGCCTGGAGAACTGTCTTTTTTTGGTCTAGTAGGAGAGTTAACTAATTGAGAGAAATTATACAAGTTGATACTTTGGGAGGAGGTATTTGAATAGAAGTCCAGTTAATATTAACGTCTCCTAAGAGGACTGTTTTTTTAGACATATTAGCTGAGAACTAGGATAGAACATCTTTAGAAGGGGAATGTTATTTCCAGGAGGGATGTATAGAATGGCTATAAAAAGAAGTTATGTCTTACCATAACATTCCATCTGTATTGCTGATCCTCGTTCAGTCATTATGCATGGGTACCGGTTCTGACCTCAGAACAGTGCCGGCCATTTTCCAAGCTCACGTCAACTTCAAACTCTCGAGCTAAACTCTTACCCACAATCCCCCTCTCCCGGTTACCTCAGATTGAGTTTGCAAGCCAAAGAAAGTAGAGGCTACCTCTGGTCAAATAACCTAAGACAACCGGATGGTGAGATCCACTACAAACCACAGGAGGGGGAAGGAGGGAGGGTCGTAATGACTGAACGAGGATCAACAATACAGATGGAACGTTATGGTAAGACATAACTTCTTTATCGGATATTGTTAATCCTCGTTCATTCCTTAGGCACCTCTATTCCTGGGAGGCCTGTCATGGAAGGACATTCCTGAGCACCATAGAACCGAAAGATGCTCTTCCCCTGGAGACCAAATCCAATTTGTAATGACTGATGAAGGTATGAGGCGTTGCCCAAGTTGCAGCTGCACAGATGTCGTGTAAAGAAGCTCTGGCATGGAAGGCAACAAAAGTTGCCACAGACCTTGTTGAATGAACTTTCATGGTAGTAGGCAACGAGATATTATGTTGTGTATAAATAAAGGTCACACAGTCCTTCAACCATCTAGCTAATGTGACCTTAGCAATGGCAGATCCTAACCTAGGTCCAGAAAAGGCCAAAAATAACTGGTCAGATTTACGAAAGGGTTTAGTCCTGTTTAAGTAAAAATGGATTTGCTAGTGGACATCTAGGGTATGTAGGCAATACTCTCCTCTGTTTGAATGATTGGGAAAGAAAACTGGCAATTCAATGGCTTGATTAATGGACATTTCAGAGATCACTTTAGGCAGAAATGACGGATTAGTTCTCAGAGACACTCTTATCTCTATGAAAAATCAAGTATGGACTCTTGATACATAAAGCTTGAACCTCAGAAATAAGTCTGGCAGAAGTAATGGCTACCAAAAACAAGGTTTTCCATGACAAATATTTGAGGTCGCAAGAAGAGGCTGGTTCGAAAGGCGACATTGTCAGAGCTTGCAGAACTAATGATAAACCCCATGGTTGAATAGGTTCTCTAAAAGGTGGCTTCAGACGATTCACACCTTTTATGAAGGTCTTGCACAATTTATGGGACATAAGAGAGGAATCTTGGACACCCTCATGAAAATTAGAAATTGCAGCCAAATGAACTCTAATGGTAGAGGTCGATAGACCCGATTGAAAAAGGTTGGCCAGATAGTCAAGTATTTATTATCAACACGGGTGCTGAAAAGGGTCTACTTTTTTTTTATCTTTCAGCCAACAGATAAATCTTTTCCCCTTGCTCAGATAAGTAATTGTAGTGGAAGATGAATATCACGTACTGGTAAAGAAATCATTCTGCCTGGCAATCAATGGAATTGGAGTAGCCAAGCTGTGAGCTTCAGGCTGTTCAAGTTGGGATGAATCAGGTTCTGTGGATGTGAGATCAACTCCAGGGTTGGATGGAGAATCCATGGTCGATCTAGTAGGTGAGGCCAAAGGAAGGGGAACCAAATCTGTCGAGGCCAATATGGTGCTATGAGGATCACCTTGCTCTTCAACTGACGGGCTATCTTCAGAAATTGGGGAATGAGGGGAAAGGGTGGAAATGCGTAAAGAAAAACCGAGGGCCAATCGTGGACTAGAGCGTCCCTGGGTGACTGTCCCGGAGGGGGAATCAGGGCGAAGTAGTTGCTGCATTTATAGTTGGTCGGGGATGCAAAGAGGTTGCAGCAAGGACGCCCCAGTGGTGGAAGATCTCCGCCGCTTTTAAGGGATTCCAGGACCACTCGTGAGGTTGAAGAATGCACCTGCTGAGTCTGTCTGCTATCACATTGGAACTCCCGGGAATGTGCGTTGCTAGAAGAAAACGGTTGGTAGCCATCGCCCATTGCCATATCATCATGGCCTCTCAACAAAGGGAGTAAGATCTGGTTCCACCTTGTTTGTTGATGTACCAATGTTGTCCGATTAAATTGCAATTGTCCCAGACAGTAGCGGGGGATGGAATGCTTGCAACGCCAGAAGCACCACCCTCAGCTCTAGAACATTTATATGCAGGTGGCCCTCCAGTTCGGACCAAGTGCCTTGGACCGTCTGTCTCTGACATAGCCCCCCCACCCCATCAGGGAGGCATCCGTGGTCACTGTGGCCTTGGGTTGCTGGGGGGAGAAGGGGTGAGACCATTGTAAGAGATTGTGCGTCATCCACCCACCAATTAAAATCCTGTTTGCACCTGTGGGTTACTCGAATCATGGCTGAAAGAGGATGCTGAAAAGGATACCATTAGGTGAGCAGTAGCCATTGTAGAAGCCTCATGTGAAACCTGGCCAGGGGAACAGTGGTGATGGAGGCTGCCATGGAACCCAACAGCTGTAGAACAGAGTGAGCCGTGGATTTTTCCCTTGAAAGGATTGGAATTAGTTGCTGCTTTATCCTTAGAATTCTGTGCTCTGGAATAGCAGCTCTGCAGTTTTTTGTGTCCAAGATAACCCCTATGAATTATGTCGAGTGAGATGGGATGAGATTGGATTTTTGCCAGTTTATGGTTATGCCTAGCCTTTGAGCAGCGAGGAGAGAGTATGCCTGGGGGGTTTCCAGTAGATGTCTGGTGGGGGGCGGGAATGAACCAGTCGTCTAGGTATAGAAACACCTGGAATCCTTGAAGTCGCAGGTGAGCTGTGACAACTGCCATGCACTTTGTGAATACTCTGGGGGCTGTAGAGAGTCTGAAGGGCAGTACTATGAACTGGTAGTGACTGGCTCCCGCACGGAAGCGCAGAAATCTTCTTGAAGGCCTGTCCACTTTTATGTGGTAGTACGCATCTTGAAGATCTATAGAGCACATCAAGTGTCTTTTTCCAAAAGCGGGAGGATAGACTGTATTGTGACCATCTAGAATTTTTGTACTCTCACAAACTTGTTCAGTACACTGAGATCCAAAATTGGTCTCCAGTCCCTGCTTTTCTTTGGCACCAAAAATTGTCTTCAGTAGAATCCAGATTCTATCTGGTCTGGAGGGACTATTTGGATGACTCTCTTTCTTAACAGCTTTTCTGTCTCTAGTGCTGCTTATTCCCTTTGACTGGGTGGAACGTCAGGAAGGTTTTTTGAAGGGGCAGGACAAAGATCGAAGGGGATATGATAACCTCTGGTTATAATCCTTTGTACCCAAGAATCGGTGGTGATGGTTAGCCAGGCAGAAGGGTACAAGGAGAAACGTCCCCCCAACCACCTCCAGAGGAAAGGAGTTGGGCCGCTCTTCAGGAGCGCTGGTAGGATTGACCAGAGAAAGAATCCCTGGAACCCTGGTTACGCGGACCCCCTCTGCCCCGAAAGGAGCGCCTTCCCTGTGAGTTTCCCCCTCTGCCTCTGGGGGAGAACTCGGCCTGTGTGTCACAGAAAGGACCCTAAGATTTCTTGAACCACATCTTCCCAACCTTTTGGTTTCGGCAGAAAGCACGTTGAGGGGAAGAATAACTGACACCTGTGGCAGAAAGGGTCTTACCGTCCTGTTCACATCTGGCCAGTGTGCTTTTAACTTTGGACCCAAACAACGAGGAGGCCTCAATGGGAGCATTAAGAAAGGAAGACTTAAAGGGTTCCAAGAAATTGCACAAGCGCATCCAGGCGTGTTGTCTCAAGACCGCAGCTGATCCTGCTGCTCCTTCTGATGCGCGAGATATCAGTCGCATAGAGGAGTTAGATATAGGATTCAATGGTGGCCAGCTGAGAGGCCACTTTGTCATGGACCTCATCAGACACGGCACCAGTCAAGGTTTCAGACAGCTCAAAAAAATCAGATCCCTTTGAAGCCCGGTAAAATGTGCCATATAATTCAGGGACCTGATAGCAAAGGTCGCTGAAGCAAACGTGCACTTCCCTAGCCTGTCCAGGGCCCGGGACTCTTGTTAGGCGGATGGACAGTCTGGCTTTCTTCTTCTGCCAGATCCTTTTTTGTTGCGGCCGCCACCACCAAAGCATCCACAGGAAGACCTCTGGGCCAATGGGGATCTGAAGCAGGAGGGGACAAAATCTTATCTGGCCTCCGGGGAATAGCTTCAACGGTATCAGGAGCCTTTCAAGCATGCTGCACGATGAGCCGGACAAGTTCACCGGCAGGTGGAGTAACCCAGGAGGTAGGGGGCCGGGGGCGAAAGGCCTGCAGGAACACAGATTCCTCAGAGGTCGGATTAGAGGACTGCCAGTCACCTCTCTGTTTCAGGGTTTCGAGGATATTACCAAAGGATACCTCTGAGGGTGACTGAGAGGATCATTCCCCCTCATCGAAATCTGTCTCTTCAGTGAGGGACTCCTCTGTGGAGTCCATGTGCTTCCTCTTGCATGAACTTTTCCGGTGGACCTCCTCAGCAGGAGAAGACAGCAGAAAAGGGGATTCCTGAGGGTATACGTCCTGCGGCCCTTGCACCCGGTGTCCGCTAGGTGCGACTTGTGAAACCAGTGTACCAGAGGAGGGTGGAGGTATAGACAGTCCGGTATCGCCAGCAAAAGCCTCCTCCATCAGTTGGAAGGCTGGTCCACCAGAAGAGGAGTGCATGTCTAAGACAGGGGTCACCCTTCTCCTAAGTGGCTCAGCCTGCCGACCCAGGATGGCTGTGGAGCAGCGAACTATGCGTGTCACAACTGAAATCCTGGGTCGTAGCAAAACTTTCCTGCCACGAAGGCAACTGCGGTTCCTGAGATCCAATAAAGGGGACCGCAGAAGGGGAAGACTGCTATATCCATGGACTTCAAAGGCAATGAAGAAGGAGAAAAGAAGGGGTCTTTGGAGATGGGTGATCACCTCCCAAGGAAGGATAGTCCCTGACGGGTGGGTTACCTCTGGCCAAGAGTACCTGGTCCACAAGACGCAACACATGTTCGGAAAGTCTTCTAGTGGACCTCACGGAGACTGAGGGATAAACAGGCCTATCCACAGAAGAGGCAGACTTGGTGCCCATTTCATCTGTCCGCATAAAGGACAACGGTGCCGAGAGACTGGACTACTGTTGTCTGCACCAAAGTCATTGGTGCCGAGGTCATGGTCTGCACCGACACAGGGAATCTGTGCCGAAGCCGGAACTGACAAAACTGGGTCAACAATAAAGGCGTCAGTTCCAAGGAAGGTCTCGGAGCAGACACGGTCAAGGTCTGCGCCGACTGAATGGTCAGTGCTGATACAGTGGTAATAGTCTGAATTGAGGAGCCCGTCAGTGCCAATATATAGAAGGCTGTAGGAGAAGACGGAGCCAAAATCACTAATGGAGCCGAAAGCCTCTGTGCCGAAGGTCTAGGCACCGAAAGCACTGGGGCTGACTGAGTGAGTTCCGGAGCCGAAACTTTAGCCTTCTTAGGTTTTGGTTGGCGGGAGTCCCCAGCCAGGGACGAAGGCAAAGATTTAGCCTTAGTAGGAACATCCAAGATTTTCTTATGGGCTCTAGGAGGGGTTGAGGCCTCCGACACAGACATAGCCTCTGAAAAGGGAGATTTAAGAAGGCCCTTCAGTAACAGCTTGTTTTTTTCTTTCCAACAAGGTTCTATTAGAAAAGTTATCACAAATAGTACAGGGTGGGTCAGAGAAATGGGAAGCTTCCAAACGATAAACACACAAAGAGAGTGTGCATCAGAAGTATGTAGTTTGTGTCCACAATCAGAACACCGCTTAAACCCCGGACTACTTTTCTTATCTGCCATGACAGCAAATTAATTAATAGAAAAGGTACCAGCAATGGAACAAGAGAATACCAGAAGGTATGAGAGGAAAAGGTTGACCAACGATGGTAAAGAGAGAATACCTTGCAGTAAAAGTGGTAAAGAAAAAAGCAGAAAAACCTGACAAAATTATGTACGCTAGATGCAATAGGGTAAGAGACAATAAAATATGAACTTTTCTGACAGAAAAGTAATCTGAAAAACTATTAAACAAATAACTACTTAGCTCAACAGAAGCAGCTTGACACGACCGAATGGCAACGTGGCAAACGAAATCTGAGTTAACAGGGAGAGGGGGATTGTGGGTAAGAGTTTATCTCGACAGTTTGAAGCTGATGTGAGTTTGGAAAATGGCCGGCTCGGTTCCAACCTACCATGCGTAAGGAATGAACGAGGATTAACAATATCAGATCTATGTTTTTATGGTTGTTGATTTTTAGGAGGGCTGGGGTTATTTCAGCTGTACTGAATTTGGGTATATTGTGGGTATAAGGATTTACTGTTAAAGAGGGGGAGAAAAGTAAATCTACTCCACCTCCCTTCTTTTTGGTTCTGTCATTTCTTACGATTCTGTAGTGGGGGGTGATTTTGGAGTCTTTCAGATGTGGTTTGAGCCATGTTTTGGTGACTTCTACTATGTCAGCATGATTATGGGTGAGCCAAGCATGGAAGGAAAGCAGGCAGTTTGTTACATAGGCTTTGGGCATTAAAAGTAGTGAAGAGTAGAGATGTATGGATAGAGGGAGTAGGGGTTGGACTTTGATTTGGTGTCTGGTTGACAGGAGGTCCTGGGTTGGGGTGTATGTCACCTGAAAGAAAGGTAGAGACAAGTCTGAGGCCATGACTTAGAAGTTTTGTAGCACTAGTACAGTTGGGGTTGAATGAAAGGAGGCATAAGACAAAGGGATTTTGAGGGATGGGGTGGTGGTTTGGGTAGGTGAAGAGGAGAGAGTTGGTGTGGTAGAGGTGAGAAGAAATGTAATAGGTATAGCAGGGTTCTTTACTGAAGTGTACAGAGGTAGTGTACCGAGGTGGGGAATAAGAGGAGTCAAGGAGACTGGTTAGGTGAAGCAGAAGGGGAGGAGGAGTGTTTGGAGTAAGAAAAGAGTAGGTGTGATGGACATGGTTATAGTAATGTGGTATGGAGGTAAGGCATGAGCATGGATAGGTAAGTGAAGTGACTTATGCGATGGTAGGGATTCTTTACAAGAGGTAGCATAGTAGTAGCGTAAGGGGGAAATAAAGGGTAGGGAAGGTAGCTACTATGGATATAGACGTAGTGAGGTACGAGAGGCTGAGAAAGTGGAGCTAGTGGTTAGATGGTGAGTTAAGGGGGTGATCAGTAATTGAGGGGGAGGGGAGGTGGGTAACAAGTATGGGTAGAGTATGGTATAACTGGTTTAGTAAGCAGTTGGAGTGGTGTGGATGATATAAAAGTAGAGGTAGTGGGGGTGGGAATTGGGGGGCAGGATAGGGGAGCGCAGTGAGCCTTGAGGGTGAACGGAGCGAGTAGTGCCAAAAAGAAAGGATGTGTGGGATGAGAATGTCTGCAGAACAGTAAAAAAAAAAAAAAAAAAAAAAAAAACTACAACTGGGAGGATGTAGCTGCAGGTAAGCCTAAAGTGCGCACCGAGAGTTAACAAGGTTGTGGTAACTGTGACAGGGTAAGTACACTAAAGAATAAGACCAACTCTTAACAGATTAGAAATGCAGAGGGAAACAGGTAGTAGCTATGCACGATATGTTGTTACAAGTGGGAATGGGGTTGTGCTGCCATTTAATCACTTAACTGTATAAAGATAGTGTTTGAAAAAATTTAAATATTAGCAGGGAGGAAAGGCACAGCAGAAATCAAAAACCATAGCCGGTTGGCATCATTGATACAGTTAAGCCATCACCGTCATAATATTGAAATAGCCTCATTTTAGTACATTCTCTGCTTTGTGAAAATATCTTGTAGATTTTGGCTCAATATGCACTGTGTACTCAAGTCTCAGGAATAAACAAGGCCTGTGGCCCCCCTATCAAGATGCTACCAATCATTACACTGCATCAGCAGTATAAATGCTGCACTTGTGCAACCTAAATCATAACTAGAAACACTGCTAAAGAAGCATGAAGAATATTTAACACTTTCTTATTAAAAAGGCAGCATAACCTCCACAGCAACAAATAGTTCTTACTTAACAAAAGGCCAGACAGGTGAATGTGTGAAATGGTGCCCTAGGCAAAAGATTCCATGACACCTAACCCCATGCTTCCCACTGCTCCTCTCCCATATACATCGCACAATGCCTCCACCCCTGGTTCCTCAACACAGCCTCCTCACATAATCCAAATTATTAATTTTTAACCTTTTCTGACATTTTTGTATTACTCTTCAGGCTCAATTACCGCAGACAACTTGGATAAATCCTCCAGCTGCAAGAGACAGATTACAGGGCACAAATACAATAGCCAGTCCCTTTACGTAGAATTAGTGCACGATGTAGTCCCCAATACCACCACCGACAGTTTAGTCATAAAAGTATTCACAGAGGAAAATCCCTTGCAATTCGTATATAAAGTATATCTTCACAAAAAGTGCACAGTTTCACACAGAGAAAAAATCTAATTTACACAGATTTGAAGATGGACTGCTAGCTCAACTTCAGTTCCTCAAAGCTTGCACAGAACGCTTACATAGGCGGCAAGAAAGCTCTAAACTAGCATTTGGCGCCAAAACTGCATTTTTATGAAACTCTGCAGGAGCGCCTGGAAAGTGCCATGAAGGCATGCGCCTTGAAACTTTTAACATGTGGCCTATGGTTATAACCTAAACAGTTTAGACTATTACAGTAGTAATTAAATGTCGGACACAGATTTATTTTATAAAACTATTCTTAAGTAAAACGTCTTGGGTTTAGGATTGAAGCTTTATGGTTAGGCACGCTTTTTTGTATTTGAAATGCAGTTTTAACGTTGGGGTTAGAAATAACAATTCAGGGTTCATGTGTTAGTTAATTTAAATGACAGTGGCTAGTAACTCCAATTAGACACAACTCCCGTTCACATTCCAGATAGATACAAAAAGTTGTCCATGAACATTGTAAGTAGTGGACGCCACTGTAGAATGTGTGTGTGGTACAACTTATTTCATTTACCAATAGTACTTCAAAACATTAATTTCTACCACGTAAACCAAAAAATGAATATGCACGTGCATGTGTGCGCCCACAGACTCCCACAAAAAACCTCTTATCCAAATAAAAGCTCATTCTATAGTGTTTGAGTTGCTTATGCTATTTCATATACAAAATAACCGTTTTATGCAACTATTACTGAAAACTTAGGAAATATTTTTGTCCTATAATCTCAGGATATTGGCCATTTTTTTCCCATGGGACAAAATTGCCGCATAGGGACAGGTGGTAAACCTAAACAAGTGCTAGTCACAAATAACTACAATTTGGCGAGAGACAGGAAGTACCACGATTTCAATTTATTAAATTTAAATAGCACTTTAAATGTCAGCGAAAATTCTGCAGTTGCAGATTAAATACTTCATAACATAGCTCTCAACCTTCCATCTCCAAAATGAGAAACACTAGTCCTCACAATATGGAACAAATGGGCAAAATGTGGAACACATACTAATAGCTTTACTAACAACTTCAACTAGGAAGGTTATAGGATGGTTAAAATATGCTGTTTTTACATATAAAGATCTTTTAATGAATTAATACGATTAATTTCTATTTATCATAGATTTCACTTAAAAAAATGCCTAACACTGAATGTGTGACAGGGTCTTTCAATGTGGAACTTTGAGGAACATGAACATTTTAAGACCCAAAATGAAATCTGCGAAAATGCAGAGAAACTGCATGAATCTCAATAAACCCTTTAAACTGCTAAAACACGTGTCAGTTTTTTTCGCTATATGGAGTACACGCCTTCATCTGCTGCCCGAGTACTGGGGTGATGAGACCATGCCAAACAGTAATAATCCACTAATACATTTAACAGTCTGCAGTAAAATGCATTCCATGCAAAAACTTATACAACTAAAAATTGCAAAACCTACTTCTCATCCAACTGCTGCTTTCAGAAATTACTGCAGAGCGTAGCTCTAACAAGGTTATTTTAGATTCGTTAAAAAACGAAAACAAATAAGGCCACCATTAACGCTATAAAGCGATTACTATTCCTGTGTTTTCACAGCCTAGCAATACGCTCCACCCAGCTCATGCCATTAGTGCAAACACAAGAGGTAAATAAGGACTGAGCCATTCCAAAGTATTCTATGCAGCTTCTCAGTAAAAAATTCCATGACAATTGTTTTGATTCTTAGCTTATATACACAAAGCAAATATTACCAAACAACTTTGTTTTCACATCATTGGGCTTTGAACTCAGTCATATACAGTACAACTCTTAAATGTGCCTTAATAATAATAAAAGAAAAAAACACTACAGGGGACATATATAATTTATAAAACCTTTATTCGTATGAGAAAGCGTTTTCGATCGTTGCACAGAGTAAAAATGCATCAGACCTGTGCTTCCATCCATGTTTTATCACTTTCATTTAAATGTAATACAGGCCGTAGTTTCGCAGTAAGTCTGGACGATAAAAATCAAGTACACTGCTACTACAGAAAGAGTTAAAAAGCTGAAGCTTTTCAGGAATTCAAGAATAGTTGAACTACTGCCATCTTCTGGTCAAAAAGGTAACCTGCACAATAGTGCCTAACATCTTGCTGAAATGGGAACAGCAAGGACAACTACCCCTTACAACTTACAAGTTCAACCTGATGCTTGTGGCTATGCTAAAAACGTACATTTCAACCAATAATAAAGAGTAGTGATATTACATACCTCTCGACTGTTCAGATTTTCGCAGAATGTTCTTTTTTTGTTTATTGCTCGTGAAATTTGTGGTTCTCTGGCAAATCACTGACTATTGGAAGTCCCCAAATGATGACACATATTTAAGTTTTAGACTACAATATATCGTTCAGAAAATGCACATGAACATAAAGTATGCTACTCTAGTAACTTTCTAAGTTTATAAGAGCAATATTTAAAATCTGTCCTTATTTTTGGGGCTTTAACCCCCAATTATTTAGGCTATGTTTAAATATCTTGCTCTATATAGGTTGAGAGATATGTAGGATAATTATTCCTATTTAGGCATTCGTAAAGGCTGTTTGTCTTTTCAGTTGCTCACTCAGAGAGCTGTTTGCATGTGATCCTGTTAAAACACAATTTAGGCCATACAGGTGCAGCTTCATAAAACAAACAGAACATGGGGGTGCAGCGGTAGTGCTGTCACCTCACAGCAAGAGGTTCTCTGGTTCGATTCTTAGCTGGAGTACCTTCTGTGCGGAGTCTGCATGCCCTCTCTGTGTTCGTGTGGGTTCTCTCTGGTTTCCTCCCACGTTTCAAAAACAAGTGTCTGGAGTGTTTCTCCCCTGGCCGCCTCTGAAAATTGGCTTATTCCAAGTTGGATGTTCCCGGTAAACTTCTTCTTCTTTCGGCTGCTCCCGTTAGGGGTTGCTACAGTGGATCATCTGTTTCCATTTCTTCCTGTCTTCTGCATATTGCTCTGTCACACCAACCACCTGCTTGTCCTCTCTCACCACATCCATAAACCTTGGGCAGGATTCACAAAGCCTCCGTGTAAGAGTTACAAGGCTTACACGGAGGCTGCAGTTAAACGGTGTGACGTCAGCATGTCATGCATATGCATGAGGGCATGCTGAATCACACCTAAGGCTTACACGGTCCGTGGAAGACTGTAGGGGGCGTGTCCGTAGGCCGAGCCCTGCAAACAGACACGCCCCCAGACGAGTAAAAGTCCCGAAAGTAAACCCCCACGACAGAGTCCGTGTAAATGTGAATAAACACAACACAACACATGTCCCCACAGACTATGAACATAAAATGTATAAATGAACATGTTATATATTTTCTTAAATTGTAAAGATGTTTGCCCGTGAGTGCGCTCGTTTGCACAGGTGTGCCCATAGCTTAGCCACAGTTAGCAGTCAGTGGAAAAGCATATAAGAACTACATATGCAAAGTAAGCCAAGAAGCAATAGCGTAGCGGTAGAGACGTCAGCTGAAGAGCAGGCAGTCATGATTCGAGCCCCCCCAACATCAATTTTTATTTTTAGTGAAATAAGCATGAAACAAGTCCCTGACATATATGTACACATATAAATTATATTTTATGTAAAATGTAATGAAATGGGCCATTTATTTTGAAGAAATGTGAGATAACAAAATAATAAAAAATGTCAGATGTGCCTATAGCTGAGCTACAGTTTAACAAGTTGAGTGCATCTGCCCGTAGGTGAGCAGTGGTTTAACAGGTGTAAAATGAGTGTCCGTAGGTGAGCAGTGGTTTAACAGGTGTAAAATGAGTGCCCGTAGGTGAGCAGTGGTTTAACACACTGAAACTGTGTGCCTGTAGCTGAGCTGAGCGTAATATGCGTGCTGACAGCCAAATGACACATAAACCAGTGTAACCCGTTTGCACGGAGCTGAGCACCGCGCCAACAAGCTAACCGACGGGCAACGTTGAGCAAGCTGTAACAAAACTGCCTTTACACAGACACACCTCCTAGCCTGAGTAGACAGTCATAAAATATAAAAAGCAGTGGCCAGGTTCGAACCCAGGATACCATGCACCATAGTCAAGGTACTGAACCACTAAGCTATGACAGTTGCACTTAGAAATGCAGTAATAGCATATATATAGAAATGAATAGAAAGAGGAGCATGACAAAGCAGGTTTTGTGAAGCTGATACAATTCCAAAATGGCCAATCAAAGATAAGTGCGGGAAAAACGGCATATATAAGCCCTATAGGTGGGAATACACAGCATAACTGATTGTAGAACCAACCTGCAGCCAGAATGTCAGGTGTAGGTGAGGGTAGTTGCTTTCGAGCACAGAGGTGGGGCGTTGAGGAGTCCAAATATATGGTTTGGCTCCTTGTCCACAATCATGAGGCCCAACTCATGCAGGGCCAGGTCCTGCGGGGAGCATATAGGGCTGAGGCGTGGGACCGGTTGGCTCATGAGCTCAGCAGTGCCACAGGGATACCAAGGACTGGTGAGCAGGTCCGTCACCACCATGCGGACCTGAAGAGATGGAAGCAGGACCAACTGAACCGTTGGATCCAGGAGGCCCGGCAAATGCCCAACGCCCCACTACTGAGTAAGTTACATCTAATTATTTATGTAAGAAATTAACCTAGCTGATATTATGGAGATGTGTATTCCAATATTGCTTTATTTATATTACAGCTGCAGGTGTCTGTTCTACGAACCGTAGAGCCTATGGCGATAGGCTGGCACAGTTGCGCCACCAGGCAGGTCAGTAATCCTCTCCCTGTAACTGTAAATAAATATAAAAGTATGACAGTTAGCAAAAGAGTGCAGTGTAGTCACTAAGTAATAAAATGTGCAAGTAACAGTGTAAGAGGGTTTGCAAGTATTGCTTGATTACAAAAGTGTGATGCAGTCTGTAATCCAAACAGAAAAATGAAACAAGTCTGAAAACACAGTGCAGACTAGAGAGGTTGTTGACTGCAACTGAGCTACAAAATATAAGTATCTTGATTTTTTTTGATTATTTTTACAGATTACTGTTTTTACAACTTAATATATATAAAGCACTTTGTCTATTCAGTATCTTCACAAATCCTTATCTGTTTAAAAACTTTCATTTGTCTCTCTAGTGCTGTCTGTAGGCTATTGTGTAAACTGAAACATCTCCTCTGTGTAATTATCTCTTGGCTAGTGGGGGCTGGTTCTTTTGTGTTCTTGTAAAAAAAGTTTCTGTCTTTTGCACACAGTGCAGACTAGAGAGGTTGTTGACTGCAACTGAGCTACAAAATATAAGTATCTTGATTTTTTTGATTATTTTTACAGATTACTGTTTTTACAATTTAATATATATAAAGCACTTTGTCTATTCAGTATCTTCACAAATCCTTATCTGTTTAAAAACTTTCATTTGTCTCTCTAGTGCTGTCTGTAGGCTATTGTGTAAACTGAAACATCTCCTCTGTGTAATTATCTCTTGGCTAGTGGGGGCTGGTTCTTTTGTGTTCTTGTAAAAAAAAAAGTTTCTGTCTTTTGCACACAGTGCAGACTAGAGAGGTTGTTGACTGCAACTGAGCTACAAAATATAAGTATCTTGATTTTTTTGATTATTTTTACAGATTACTGTTTTAAAATTTAATATATATAAAGCACTTTGTCTATTCAGTATCTTCACAAATCCTTATCTGTTTAAAAACTTTCATTTGTCTCTCTAGTGCTGTCTCTAGGCTATTGTGTAAACTGAAACATCTCCTCTGTGTAATTATCTCTTGGCTAGTGGGGGCTGGTTCTTTTGTGTTCTTGTAAAAAAAGTTTCTGTCTTTTGCACACAGTGCAGACTAGAGAGGTTGTTGACTGCAACTGAGCTACAAAATATAAGTATCTTGATTTTTTTTTATTATTTTTACAGATTACTGTTTTTACAATTTAATATATATAAAGCACTTTGTCTATTCAGTATCTTCACAAATCCTTATCTGTTTAAAAACTTTCATTTGTCTCTCTAGTGCTGTCTGTAGGCTATTGTGTAAACTGAAACATCTCCTCTGTGTAATTATCTCTTGGCTAGTGGGGGCTGGTTCTTTTGTGTTCTTGTAAAAAAAAAGTTTCTGTCTTTTGCACACAGTGCAGACTAGAGAGGTTGTTGACTGCAACTGAGCTACAAAATATAAGTATCTTGATTTTTTTGATTATTTTTACAGATTACTGTTTTTACAATTTAATATATATAAAGCACTTTGTCTATTCAGTATCTTCACAAATCCTTATCTGTTTAAAAACTTTCATTTGTCTCTCTAGTGCTGTCTGTAGGCTATTGTGTAAACTGAAACATCTCCTCTGTGTAATTATCTCTTGGCTAGTGGGGGCTGGTTCTTTTGTGTTCTTGTAAAAAAAGTTTCTGTCTTTTGCACACAGTGCAGACTAGAGAGGTTGTTGACTGCAACTGAGCTACAAAATATAAGTATCTTGATTTTTTGATTATTTTTACAGATTACTGTTTTTACAATTTAATATATATAAAGCACTTTGTCTATTCAGTATCTTCACAAATCCTTATCTGTTTAAAACCTTTCATTTGTCTCTCTAGTGCTGTCTGTAGGCTATTGTGTAAACTGAAACATCTCCTCTGTGTAATTATCTCTTGGCTAGTGGGGGCTGGTTCTTTTGTGTTCTTGTAAAAAAAGTTTCTGTCTTTTGCACACAGTGCAGACTAGAGAGGTTGTTGACTGCAACTGAGCTACAAAATATAAGTATCTTGATTTTTTTTGATTATTTTTACAGATTACTGTTTTTACAATTTAATATATATAAAGCACTTTGTCTATTCAGTATCTTCACAAATCCTTATCTGTTTAAAAACTTTCATTTGTCTCTCTAGTGTTGGCTGTAGGCTATTGTGTAAACTGAAACATCTCCTCTGTGTAATTATCTCTTGGTTAGTGGGGGCTGGTTCTTTTGTGTTCTTGTAAAAAAAAAAGTTTCTGTCTTTTGCACACAGTGCAGACTAGAGAGGTTGTTGACTGCAACTGAGCTACAAAATATAAGTATCTTGATTTTTTTTGATTATTTTTACAGATTACTGTTTTTACAATTTAATATATATAAAGCACTTTGTCTATTCAGTATCTTCAGAAATCCTTATCTGTTTAAAAACTTTCATTTGTCTCTCTAGTGCTGTCTGTAGGCTATTGTGTAAACTGAAACATCTCCTCTGTGTAATTATCTCTTGGCTAGTGGGGGCTGGTTCTTTTGTGTTCTTGTAAAAAAAAAGTTTCTGTCTTTTGCACACAGTGCAGACTAGAGAGGTTGTTGACTGCAACTGAGCTACAAAATATAAGTATCTTGATTTTTTTGATTATTTTTACAGATTAATGTTTTTACAATTTAATATATATAAAGCACTTTGTCTATTCAGTATATTCAGAAATCCTTATCTGTTTAAAAACTTTCATTTGTCTCTCTAGTGCTGTCTGTAGGCTATTGTGTAAACTGAAACATCTCCTCTGTGTAATTATCTCTTGGCTAGTGGGGGCTGGTTCTTTTGTGTTCTTGTAAAAAAAAGTTTCTGTCTTTTGCACACAGTGCAGACTAGATAGGTTGTTGACTGCAACTGAGCTACAAAATATAAGTATCTTGATTTTTTTTGATTATTTTTACAGATTACTGTTTTTACAATTTAATATATATAAAGCACTTTGTCTATTCAGTATCTTCACAAATCCTTATCTGTTTAAAAACTTTCATTTGTCTCTCTAGTGCTGTCTGTAGGCTATTGTGTAAACTGAAACATCTCCTCTGTGTAATTATCTCTTGGTTAGTGGGGGCTGGTTCTTTTGTGTTCTTGTAAAAAAAAAGTTTCTGTCTTTTGCACACAGTGCAGACTAGAGAGGTTGTTGACTGCAACTGAGCTACAAAATATAAGTATCTTGATTTTTTTTGATTATTTTACAGATTACTGTTTTTACAATTTAATATATATAAAACACTTTGTCTATTCAGTATCTTCAGAAATCCTTATCTGTTTAAAAACTTTCATTTGCCTCTCTAGTGCTGTCTGTAGGCTATTGTGTAAACTGAAACATCTCCTCTGTGTAATTATCTCTTGGCTAGTGGGGGCTGGTTCTTTTGTGTTCTTGTAAAAAAAAGTTTCTGTCTTTTGCACACAGTGCAGACTAGAGAGGTTGTTGACTGCAACTGAGCTACAAAATATAAGTATCTTGATTTTTTGATTATTTTTACAGATTACTGTTTTTACAATTTAATATATATAAAGCACTTTGTCTATTCAGTATCTTCACAAATCCTTATCTGTTTAAAAACTTTCATTTGTCTCTCTAGTGCTGTCTGTAGGCTATTGTGTAAACTGAAACATCTCCTCTGTGTAATTATCTCTTGGTTAGTGGGGGCTGGTTCTTTTGTGTTCTTGTAAAAAAAGTTTCTGTCTTTTGCACACAGTGCAGACTAGAGAGGTTGTTGACTGCAACTGAGCTACAAAATATAAGTATCTTGATTTTTTTGATTATTTTTACAGATTACTGTTTTTACAATTTAATATATATAAAGCACTTTGTCTATTCAGTATCTTCAGAAATCCTTATCTGTTTAAAAACTTTCATTTGTCTCTCTAGTGCTGTCTGTAGGCTATTGTGTAAACTGAAACATCTCCTCTGTGTAATTATCTCTTGGCTAGTGGGGGCTGGTTCTTTTGTGTTCTTGTAAAAAAAAAGTTTCTGTCTTTTGCACACAGTGCAGACTAGATAGGTTGTTGACTGCAACTGAGCTACAAAATATAAGTATCTTGATTTTTTTTGATTATTTTTACAGATTACTGTTTTTACAATTTAATATATATAAAGCACTTTGTCTATTCAGTATCTTCACAAATCCTTATCTGTTTAAAAACTTTCATTTGTCTCTCTAGTGCTGTCTGTAGGCTACAATTTAATATATATAAAGCACTTTGTCTATTCAGTATCTTCAGAAATCCTTATCTGTTTAAAAACTTTCATTTGTCTCTCTAGTGCTGTCTGTAGGCTATTGTGTAAACTGAAACATCTCCTCTGTGTAATTATCTCTTGGCTAGTGGGGGCTGGTTCTTTTGTGTTCTTGTAAAAAAAAGTTTCTGTCTTTTGCACACAGTGCAGACTAGATAGGTTGTTGACTGCAACTGAGCTACAAAATATAAGTATCTTGATTTTTTGATTATTTTTACAGATTACTGTTTTTACAATTTAATATATATAAAGCACTTTGTCTATTCAGTATCTTCACAAATCCTTATCTGTTTAAAAACTTTCATTTGTCTCTCTAGTGCTGTCTGTAGGCTATTGTGTAAACTGAAACATCTCCTCTGTGTAATTATCTCTTGGTTAGTGGGGGCTGGTTCTTTTGTGTTCTTGTAAAAAAAAAAGTTTCTGTCTTTTGCACACAGTGCAGACTAGATAGGTTGTTGACTGCAACTGAGCTACAAAATATAAGTATCTTGATTTTTTTTGATTATTTTTACAGATTACTGTTTTTACAATTTAATATATATAAAGCACTTTGTCTATTCAGTATCTTCAGAAATCCTTATCTGTTTAAAAACTTTCATTTGCCTCTCTAGTGCTGTCTGTAGGCTATTGTGTAAACTGAAACATCTCCTCTGTGTAATTATCTCTTGGCTAGTGGGGGCTGGTTCTTTTGTGTTCTTGTAAAAAAGTTTCTGTCTTTTGCACACAGTGCAGACTAGAGAGGTTGTTGACTGCAACTGAGCTACAAAATATAAGTATCTTGATTTTTTTTTGATTATTTTTACAAATTACTGTTTTTACAATTTAATATATATAAAGCACTTTGTCTATTCAGTATCTTCACAAATCCTTATCTGTTTAAAAACTTTCATTTGTCTCTCTAGTGCTGTCTGTAGGCTATTTTGTCCCACCCTCCCTCCCTCTTGGTGTCTTGCTCTTATACTTGGTGGCTTTGCAGTTGCCCGCCCCTACTGTGACGCACCTCCCAGTCTAGTGTCATTAGCTCATTCTGCTTAATACAGAGAGAACATTTGATAAGGCCTTTTGTTCCTCCTTTTTCCCTTTCAAAAAGTAAAACAAAACATTTTTTTTCTCTTTCGCCTGACCCTTCTTGTGTTCTGACTGTCCTTCTCAAACATTTTGGAAATATACAGTATATTTCAGAGCATTTGTTATAACTGTATTTGCTATAACTGATTTAAGTATTTTTTTCTGGCTTTTTGATTATTTACTGCTTAGCGACTGCATTTTAGCCTGTCTATACAGCTCTGCATTCTATTTAAACTGTTTTTGTGTTGATTAACTGTTTTGCACTTTTAAAAAGTTAGTTGTTGCTTAATTTTACCTGTAGGCTAACACACTCAAGTACGCTAGCCGCTTAAAAGCATTTATAGCATTTACTGTCTGTTTTCTGCAAAAAAAAAAAAAAAAAAAAAAAACCTTGGTTTTCCCGCCTTACTGAACTAGAATAGTCCAGTCTTCAGAGTTTGCTGATCTCTGGGCTTTGTCTTGGTTCCTGTGCTATTCCATATCCTTATTTGGATAAAAGGAAGCTCTTTGTTCACCAGTGGGAGTGGGGAGCACTGAGCGCCTATTTGTCCCTAGAGGAGTGGTTCCAGCCAGAAACTTGTAGTCTATTGGCCATTTTGGGTCAATTCCTAGCTCTTTCAGCCCCTGTAATAAAGCCCGCTTTAGCGCTTGTATTCAACTCAACACAGCTCCTCGTGGTGTCCTGCAGAGTTCTACAAGCAGCAGAGAGCAAAAGAGTGACTTTTTCCTGATTTAAGTATTTTTTTCTGGCTTTTTGATTATTTACTGCTTAGCGACTGCTTTTTCGCCTGTTCATACAGCTCTGCATTCTATTTAAACTGTTTTTTGTGTTGATTAACTGTTTTGCACTTTTAAAAAAGTTATTTGTTGCTTAATTTTACCTGTAGGCTAACACACTCAAGTGTGCTAGCCGTTTAAAAGCATTTATAGCATTTACTGTCTGTTTTTCTTCTGTTTTCTGCAAAAAAGTAAAAAAAAAAAAAAAAATAAAAATCTTGTTTTCCCGCCTTACTGAACTAGAATAGTCCAGTCTTCAGAGTTTGCTGACCTCTGGACTTTGTCTTGGTTCCTGTGCTATTCCATATCCTTATTTGGATAAAAGGAAGCGTCTTTGTTCACCAGTGGGAGTGGGGAGCACTGAGTGGCCTGTTTGTCCCTAGAGGAGTGGTTCCAGCCAGAAACTTGTAGTCTATTGGCCATTTTGGGTCATTTCCTAGCTCTTTTCAGCCCCCTGTAATAAAACCCACTTTAGCAAGCTTTTTCGCTTGTATTTAACTCAGCACAGCTCCTCGTGGTGTCCTGCAGAGTTCTACAAGCAGCAGAGAGCATTCTAAGGGGATCCAATGTCTGTCTGCCTGGGATGACATGCTTGGCAAGCCACGCTGCTTCGCAAGGGACGGCTTGCACCTGTCACCCCTGGGCTTCCGGATATTGGCAAAGGCTCTTGCCACCCCCATAGTGCCTTTTTTAGGCAAGGCTCAAATGATAAACCTACCGCCCTAGAAAACAAAAATGGAGAAAAACTAAGGGTAATACTGCTCAATGCCAGAAGTCTAAACCTCAAGATGCACGCCCTCGAAGCCCTCCTCAGTATGGAGAACATCGATGTCTGTGCTGTGACTGAAACCTGGTTCAAGGCTCCTGAGAGCACCCCAGCACTATCAGGTTATACCTCATATCATGCCCGCCCCAAAATCCGGACCGAACCACAAAAGGAGGGGGAGTATCCATATTCATAAAGGATACCCACACCTCCAGGTTAGTGGCAATGCACGAAGCATCGGAGACCATCCAGGTGCAATTAACCATAGGTAAAACTGCCCTACAGTTTGTAACATGCTACAGATCACCTTCTTAAACTCAGGAAACCCACACAGCCTTCCTGAAGACACTGGAGAGTATGAATGTCTCTCCAAACACCATCATATTGGGTGATTTCAACTACCCAAACATAGACTGGGAACATTACTCAAGCCCCAACACCCTAGCCCAAAGGTTCCTTGAGTTCATAAACTCAAATGCTATGGAACAACTAGTCACCATTCCCACAAGAGGAGAAAATATACTAGACCTGATCATCACAAACATGGGGACAAAATGCTCCACACCGGAAGTATATCCCTCATTGGTGAGATCAGACCATAAATTAATCTCACTGCCGATCCACATCCCGGCCCCACCCGCAGCAAAAAAGACCACAGTGAAGAACTTCTCAAAAGCAAACTTCACACTTCTTAAGACTGGAGTGGTATCCTTCAAGGCCCCCGAGCCAGTGGAAACCACAACCCACGCTGCTGAAACCCTTACAAATGCCTTCTACGAGCACCTCCAGGAATGTATGGATCAAGCAATCCCTAATAAAATCAAGACCCTTTCCACCAAAGGCAGGCGCCCAGTCTGGTGGACTCCAGCCATAAACAAACATTACAACAAGAGGAGAAAGCTACTACATGACAGAGCAAAATCCCTAAAAGGGAAGGCATCTCTGATAAATACTAGCAAAAAACTACGATCACTCATAAAATCATCCAAGGCCAACTTTGAGAGAAAAATCGCTAATGACACAAAAGACAATCATAAAGCCTTCTTTAGCTATGTTAGAAACCTGGGTGGAAACTCCCAGATATGCTCAGAATTAGTCCAAAATGATAAAAAAATCACTGAACCCACAGACATTGCCAACATACTGGCAGACAGGTTCAGTGCAATTTTCTCCCCTCCCCCCAAAAGGAGAAATATCTATCCCACCAGAGTCTAGCCTCCCAAACATCTCAGATGCCCAGGTGAGAGCTGCTCTCTAAAGCAAAAACACAGCATCAATGGGACCGACGGTGTCCCTGGCTGTGTGCTACACAAACTCAATGAGGAACTAAACCCACACATAAGGCTGCTGCTTAATCTTAGCCTTACTACAGGATACATACCCAAAGAATGGCGTACGGCAACTGTGGTCCCACTCCACAAAGGCGGTGCTTCTGGACCCTGAAATTACCGCCCCATAAGCTTGACGAGCCTTGTCTGCAAAGCTATGGAGAGGATCATAATGGAACTCATAAATAAAGACATTGGGGACCTACAGACACTGGATCCTACCCAATTTGGCTTTGTCAAGGGCAGATCCTGCCTCTTGAACTTGGTCGACTTTTTCGAAACAGTCACTAAGGCCATTGATGAGGGTAAGGCAGTTCACACAGCCTACCTTGACCTAGCAAAAGCGTTCGACACAATACCTCACTCGGGCATCATAGAAAAGCTTTTAATAACACAAATAGAACACGAACTCCTCAGTACATTTAGACTACCACATTTCCTTAGCGCTTTCACCCATTTTACTTTGTGGGTTTCTTCAGAGTAATTTAAAAAAGCAGCAGTTGCTGTATAAATAGTAATTCCTCTTTCAATTAATTAATCAATCAATTTCCATGGAGATAAATTGCACTACTTAATTACATTTTATAAGTATATGTATATTACACTAGTTAACTTCATGTATATATATATATATATATATATATATATATATATATATATATATATATGAGTTAAAAGAATGCATATGGCAGTTAAGATTAGATGCATGTAACTGGCCAGGGATTAATGAATATATATCTACATCTTCTTATTTGAAATTAAAATCACACTGTATTTAAGCTTTTTATATATATTTAATATGGTATCAATATAACATGTTTTATGAGTAAATTAATGTATTTATGTATATAAATGAATTGTTAGGTTTTTTAAAATAGTGTTAAAAGATTGTGTCTTTTTAAAATTCATATTTATTTATTAGTACTAAGTAATGTTATTTATTTTGGTTATTCCGATCTGCCCCAAATCTTTTTTTTACACACACATATATATATATATATATATATATATATATATATATATATATATATATATATATATACATGAAGTTAACTAGTGTAATATACATATACTTATAAAATGTAATTAAGTAGTGCAATTTATCTCCATGGAAATTGATTGATTAATTAATTGAAAGAGGAATTACTATTTATACAGCAACTGCTGCTTTTTTAAATTACTCTGAAGAAACCCACGAAGTAAAATGGGTGAAAGCGCTAAGGAAATGTGGTAGTCTAAATGTACTGAGGAGTACATGTTCTATTTGTGTTATTAAAGGAGTTCGTGTTCTAGTCGTGGTTCCTGGTTCTTATTTACAAGTTTGCTTGGCTTTTTGTCTATTTTGATCATAGAAAAGCTCACCAGCTTAGATGTAAACCCATATGTCACAAGATGGGTTGCAAACTGGCTCAAGGACAGAACACACAGGGTTAGAGTTGCTGGTGCCATGTCAGACTCTAAGCCGGTCACGAGCGGTGTCCCACAGGGCTCAGTCCTGGGCCCCCTCTTGTTCGGCATTTATTTTTCTGAAGTGCAGGAAAACATAGGGGGATTGTGGCTGACAAAATTTGCAGATGACTGCAAACTGGGCACCATAATTGACACTCCATCAGACACAGACATCCTCCAGAAAGGTCTCATAGAAATGGATAACTGGTGCCAGAGCCATGGCCTTAAGCTAAATGCCAAAAAATGTATAGTCATACCCTTTGAGAAAAACAAGGTAACCCCTAATTACCACATAGGTGGCAATCCATTAAACACGGAAGAAGTTATCAGGGACCTGGGGACCCAAGTCGACAGTAACCTCTCTTTTGACACTCACATTGCCAAAGTGGTTAGGAAGACCTTCTACATTGCCCACCTGATCATGAAGGGATTCACATCCAGATCAGGAGAGGTCATTGTACCCCTGTACTCTTCACTTATCAGACCAATGATTGAGTACAACGCCCATTCGAATGTACCTTACCCGACACCTGCAGCAGTTGGAAAGACCCCAAAAGTTCCTTACCAAAAGGATAAAGGGCTCAAACATATGTCATAATGATGCCCGACTGAAGAAACTCCAGCTCTATTCAGTCGCATACCATCTGCTCAGAGGTGATCTGTGCCTGACATACAAGGCCATGTCCAACCCGAATTAATGGACATGCTCCACCTCAAAACATCCAAATCCACCAGAGCCACGAGAGCAAGAGACTTAAACCTCAACACGGATATAAATAGGACATGCTGGAGGGACAGATTCATCACCCAGAGACTCCCTACACTATGGAACAGAATCCCAGTCCATGTGAGGCAGAGCCCCTCACTGACTCTGTTCAAGAGAAATCTTGACGAGTGGATGGGAGATTGTAGGTTTACCCCAGGAATCATCTCTGTATCACTGCTGGACAGAGGCACAGCAAACTAATGGGTATAGTATTCTCATCCTAAGGGGTGGTGAAAGCCACACACACTCTGGCTAGGCTTATAAATGCCCTAGGGCAGATAGCCTAGTATGAACCTATGAACCTATGAACCTATAAAGTCTGAAATAAAGATGTTCCACCTGTAATATAATAGTACATAACCTGCAGCAGGCTGAAAAGTACAGCTGCAGAAGCTGAGTAAAACACATGTGTGAAATATATCCCTGTTGAAATACAGAAACATGACAGAAGTGAGACTGTTGGAAAGGATTGTTATAACTACAGGTAAAACATGTAAATAAAGCCTAAAATTAAGTACCATCCTGAATTGTAAAAATAAGACAAGTGAGAGAGTGTGAGAAAGAGTTATGACTCCACCAATAAAGTAGTAATAACTCCTGAATAAAGTATACTGCAGTCAGTACAGAATGAAATGAATGTGACAAGCAGAACCAAACTGTAAAATGTGTTGAAAATGTTACCGCAGCTGGAATGTGTATCCCAAAATCTGGATATGTTGCTCTCAGTCTGCAATATGCAGATAGTATGGTTGTCTGAAATACCAAACATCCACAGTTGTCTATAGCTAAATAAAGCAAATGTAGCAGGATGATGTAGCTGAACAGAGCCAGATATGAATGTGTATGAATAAAAATGAAAATGTATATTGATGTAGCAGTAACATTCCTAGCACCATCTTGAAGTAGTTATCACATAGGAAACTGTAGGCAGACCTGTAGTGTGTATATATCTGCAGCTATTAGAAATGTACAGCATATGTATTGGTATTTGAAGTTAATTAAATTTTCTTCACCCTACCCTATAACCACATATAATCCATTCCACGTGAAATTGGTATGTGCAATCACAATTAACATCCCTGGATATTTGTTCTGTTGGTTCATACATATTTGCATGTACATTGATGCATCTGCCCTGTTTATACATCCAAACCTGATGGCCTGTTGCCATCAATCAACCCTGCATGTTGTTGGACTGTGTATTGCTGTCCAAAATATGCATGTGTTATGCTTGCTGTTCAATGGTTTGAATATCTGGGTGTTTGATTAATGGGAATACTAATGCATGCTGTTACAACTAATTGTGAATGGTATTGTACGTTACTAACCCAAACTGTCATGACATAATGCAAAACATAGGACGACAGGGAAGGCGGGTTCCAGCGGACCCACCTCTCCCTCCTCAGCTGGCGAGTGCACCTGGCAGTAGTGCCCAGGCCGGACCCTTCTCCGGTGGCCCTGTGCCACCTGCGGGTGGAAGCCCTGCAGGGGATGGGGCTCATCCCCCCTCTGCAAGTGTGGCCGGAGGAGAACATCCACTCACCCTCTGTAGTGTCCGGACAGTGGTGCGTAGGGAGATCCGGGAAGCTGCTCTTGGGCCCCTACGCCAGCTTGAGGCACAGGTGGCACAACTAACAGGCGTGCCTGCTGCCCGGCCTACACAGCCCCCAGCATAGCCCCGTCCTGGGCCGTGAAGGCACAGTGGCAACTGCCCTTGGGTGGGGATATCAGTTCCACTGTTGCCAACTGTGGACTCATGGGCACTAGATATCCAAAAATCCATCCCCCTCAATTGTGTAACCCCCCCCCCACATGTCATACACCGCCCCTGTATGCATCTTGTTTGTCTTGTCTGTTAACCTACCCAATCTACCTCCCCTGCTATACTGACTTCCCGTACCTGACATACCACTCTCACCTGAAAAAAAAAAAAAAAAAGGGCACTCTGTACCCACAAAAAAGTTACGCCCCATACATAGCTGCCCATTTCGCACACATGTCTGCTGGACATGGAAACTGTCAATTACAATTGGCTGTACAACAAGTATTATTGTTGTCCTTACACCTCTCTCAGGGGTGGAAGGTTTCAAATGTCACACCAAATTACAAACATATGCACAGCTGTTGCTGACGAAGAAATGGGCAGCTATGGGCCTTACCTACATCCCTCCTGCAAAGCCCGAGCTTGTTTCCCTACTGTCTTACCCTCTTTGTGACCCCTTTTTCACCACTTTCCTGTCTCCCCATTTTCATTTCTTTCAAAGAAAATAGCGTGGGTGTGCGCAAGAGTAAGCACTTTTAAGCGGTTGTAAGTGGGTGTGCGCAGAGCTGAACACCAGTGAGCATGCGTGAGCTCTGCACAAACCAGCGCTAACCCAGTTACAACTGCTTAAAAGTGCCTTAGTCACTCTGAATGACAAGTCCTGTAGTCTGCTCAAAAGCAAAATAAAATCCCACTGTCAGTCCCGAACCCAGGAAACAGTAGTCTGCATGACTTACCACTAAGCCATGACTGTTATATAAGAACATTGTGCTACAATAAATATATCATGTAATAGTAGGAATGAATGTAAAGGGAATATAGGATGTGTAGTACACAAAGCATGTCATGTATATTTACTGTCAAATGTAGTGGATGTCTAGAATAGTAGTGTGTGAACAGAAACAGCCATGCTAGTTGGTAGCTAGTAGGTAATAATGTCACTGTAGCACCTTGCAAGCCACACACACATACTCACAGCAGGATAATCACTGCCCATACCCCACAACCTCTTACAGGAACACATCTGGATTAAGTAATAAAAAATGTGGAGCAAAGGGCCAAAAACAGGGATACATTCCAAATAATGCTACAACAAACTTAGACAGTTGAGAGAGTAACAGATTCTGCATTTTGTTGGATGTTTGGAAGGGTATGAAGTCTGAAACTGAAATGTTTGTCACTATAGTCTGACTTGAGCCCAGAGTGATTTGCCAGAAAAAGCTGTTTATGAGATATTGACCAAAAATGTGGACAACCTGCAAATATCTGTACACTTGAGAGGTCTGACACTGCCATATTTGAATAGTTAAGAGCCTAGACATAGCAACAGTGACTGAGTTACAGGGATGCCCCACAGACTCCCTGTGAAATGTACAAACAGTAGGCAGAAAGGTGTTACAACACATGCAATGGTAACTATGAAGTACTGAAAGTATGCACCACTTGCACGGCAGAAATAGTGTAGTAATACATATGCTCATGCTATCCCACAGTCACAACTGCAGAATACCAGACAATTTAATGGGTGTACCCCACTGATATGTACCATTCCATGAGGCAGATAAAAGATGCACCTGAGAGTCTCTGGGGCCTGCTCAGCAGCATACTCAAATACCCTAATAGATGTCAAGGCCCACACCATGGCCAGACCACACTGCATGCAGTAACACCCTAGCAGATATAGCAAGCATTCCAAGGTGTGAATGTACATGGAAATTAGGAAGCCACAGCAACACACTACAGTCAAGACACCTAGCAGGCATACAAGTAGTGAATGTAAAGGGCAAATATTGAAGCCATAGCAACAAAGTGCAAGAGCCACTGCTATATACCAGTTATACCACATGTCCCACAGGAAAGCACACACATCCACATTAACAGTAGTAGTAGTCTTAGGTGTCAGTGTACATACACACTTAGTACAAACTGGAGAAATTAATGGAGAAATGTTAATCTACAACACAGCCAGAAATATGAGAGAGATACAACTGGAGCAGCAGGACACCAAACCAAACGGCAACGCAAGCAGCTGTGACAAACACAGGTAATGTAATGTAAAGTAATACTTTAAAAGTCTACATACTGTGAACCCTCCATATGTGTCATTGGTCTGTATCCATATGTATACAGACATATATATATATATATATATAGACATATATATATATATATATATATAGATATATACATATATATATATATATATATATATATAGAGAGAGAGAGAGATGTATATATATTCTGAGTGAGGCACATGTGTACAGATATATTGCAACAGGTGCCTGGTGACAAAGGCATGGAGTGAACACCAGTGTCAAAACTGGAGTACCATACCCCATTTCAAATCACCTACACCAGTAACTACCAGATATGTGATTGGCTGCCCACCACTGCATGTGTCAGGGGTGAACAGGGTCATAAATGTGTACAATAATCCCCCCAATGATAGTCACAGTGGCACACTATTCCTGGAATACCTGCACATGGTATGTGTCAGCAGACATGGTGTGTCAGCTACGGACATGTAGGTCAGTGTACCCCTCCACACCACACAATGGCTGCCATGGTATGTACCTCACATGACAGCTACATATATGGAGAAGGACACAGTGACATGTACAACACTGTGACAATGCACTCAAACACATTACCAATGCACAGTGACTGACAACACCACAGAGTACACATACTACCCACATAGAGGTTACCACTCCTGGATTTACATACTTAAGTCACACCCATGACAGATGTCCAACAACCATAGTAACACCTCACACCATCCACAACCTAAATGACTGCTGTGTGTCGTCCATGACACTGCAGTAGAGAGCACATGGCGGAGGTACAGGTTCCTACCCACAGATAAGACATACCCTGCAATAAACCACACAGCATTAAGAAGCAAGACTCCCCATGGGTACATGTCACACAAACCCCTGCTGAATGTTAGTCAGATAGGTAATATGCCATATGAGTCACCCTGTGTAACTGTTTGACAGGAGCAGGTACCATCACATCACATGTGTCACAATGGTCAGGGTAGCAGAACAGTATGCTGCTGTAGTCCCAGGGGCAATAGCATATTGTATTGTATTGTATTGTAATGTATTGTATTGTGTTGTATTGTATTGGTATGTAGAGGTGCCTCCTTCGTGGAGTGGAACCACTGCTGCTGTACGCCAGTGTAAAGGTACATATCCTGTAGTCAGGCTAGTGTTACATAGCACTTCTATGTGTGTGTTTAGCTCCTCTTGGAGTTCATGCAGCATGCAACCGGGGATACCATCAGGTCCCATTGATGCTGTGTTTTCTGCTTTTCTGAGGGCGGCTCTCACCTGGACATCTGTGATGACAGGGAGGTTAAAGTCAGCTGGGATAAGTATGTCTTAGTTTGGGGGAGAGGGAGGGGGCAAACTTGCACTGAACCTGTCTGCCACAATGTTACCAATATCTGTGGGTTCAGTGAATTATTTGTTGTTGTATACTAATTATGAGCATATTGGAGGGTTTCTGACCAGGTTGCTAACATAACTGAAGAAGGCCTTGTGGTTATCTGTAGTGTCCCCATTGATTTTCATCTCAAAGTTGCCCATGGATGTTTGTATGAGAGAAAATAGCTCCTTACTAGTGCTGATCAGACATGCCTTCCCTTTATGGAATTATGCTCTGTCTTGCAGTAGCTTCCATCTTTTGTATTACAATTTGTCTATGGCTGGGGTCCACCAGACAGGATGCTTTCCCTTTGTGGAGAGTGTCTTGGTCTTATATGGGATTGCATGATCCATGCATTCTCGGAGATGTCCGTAGAAATCATTTGTGAAGAGGTCAGCATTGTGGGTTGTGTCTTCCACTGTCCCACTGGGCTTTAAGGATACCATGTCAGTGTTACGAAGTGTAAAGTTTGCATTTGAAATGTTATTCACTGTAGTCGTTTGTGCTGGTGGTGGAGGTGGGATATGTATATCCAGGGCAATTAGTTTGTGGTCAGCACACAGTAGTTGACGATGTACCCCATACAGTACCTCGATACAACCCCCCAGAGTGAGGAGGTGCTTTGGACCTGAATCAGTGTTCTGACTGCTGGGGTTTGGTAGTATGTTGTATGGAGTGTGCCAGGTACTGTTGCACAGTTGTTGGCTGAGCACTGATACCTGGCCATTTACATGTGTATCCACCAATAGACAGACAGATGCTATATATGTGAGATATGCTGTATCACAACAGTTGAGTAGCATGTGCAGTATGTGTGCCAAATTCTGCTGACATATTTTGCTGATATCATGTTATTTCCTTTTTCAGGACCATGGCTCACCAGTGCAATCCAGCGTACTCTGCAGCTGAGGATGAGGAAATACACCAGAGCCTGGTGCGGGATTATGCAATACTCTTTTCCTGCACCAGCCAGAATCAGCAGGAGAGGGCTGCACTGTGGCAAGACCTGGTCCGTCGGGTAAATGACATAGGCACGCATAATAGGACATATGAGCAGGTACGACATCACTGCAGTGAATTAATCAGAAATCTCCGTCAGCGTGCGTCGGATATCCACAGGCAACAGGTTGCCACAGGTGGTGGGGTGGCTACACATCCCCCACTCACTAGACTGGAGGGACTACTCATAAGAGTTGTGGCTCCAGCCCACCAACAACAACAACAGCAGCAGACCTGCATTATGATGGAGGCTGGAGCCACACAGCAGCAAGACTGCGAGCATGCAGGTAATATGCCATATGTATAGTTGACTGTTGTGTACACTGATAGTTAATGCATGTGTGAGGTGTGTCATTGGTTTGTAGCTGTCATCATAGTATTTAATGTGCAAGTGTGATATTCTCAATATCAGCAGCTGACCTGTGAAAGGCAACTGTTGTACTACTGACCTGTATCATACTCAGTAACAATGGCACAGTTGTGCCCACTGACATTAATTTCCTCACTTCTGCAGGTCCCTCCGGTGTAACAGCAATGCAGCCTATCCATGCTGGTGAGTGTGTATTAACAATACCTTTAATAGTCTTGATAGTAATAGTAATATTAGGCTCACTTAGTAGTGCTCTGTGTATGCATGCAGGTGTGTCTGTGTCTGTGTGTTGATATCTCGCATACTGAGTAGTGTGCAAGTGTGCAACTGTGCACCTGTGCATGTGTGCACGTGTGCACCTGTGCATGTGTGCACGTGTGCACCTGTGCATGTGTGCACGTGTGCAAGTGTGCATGTTTGCATGTGTTTCTTGTGTGCATGTGTGCATCACTGGTAACATTGTGTAGACATTGTAAACTGTGTTTCCTGTTTCCCTCCCACAGGTTCTGGTGCTGCTCTGGTGTCATGCAGCAGGGAACCTGAATCAGGTGCCACGGGTACTGATAATGATGACATCTGTGTAATGGCACAGGAAGGTATGCCAGGGTCCGTCATTGGTCAGCCAATTGACAGTACACAGCTGTCAACCCCATCAATGCGCACAGTCATCCTGCCAATACAGCCTTTGTCACCAATGTCCCTAGGTGATGGACAGGATACAGTGGGCATTGACCAGGGTAATGTGGTATCTGTGGCACATGCTTCCCCACACAGCAGCCATGGGCATGGCCCTGAGATGGTACCACAAAGACAGATGTCCAGGGGTTCTCGTGGGAGCATCCCTGGGCGTACTGCCCCTGTCAGACATGCCCACAGAGGTCTTACAACCTCAGCTATGTTGCGGGCTGTCATGCAGGCACAGTCACGTATGGAACGGTACACCAGACAGGGTCTGAGGGAGTTGACAGCATGTCGCACAGCCATGACTGACAGTATGCATGACATTGCGGCTGCCATCCGTAATTTCACCGATGTCATAGACAGACGTTGTGGGGACATATTAGATCGGTTCCACAACTACATGTCCATGAGCCAGGGCAATGGTGGACAGTTGAGGCGTCGACGTGGGTGTATGCCAGTAACAGCAGCAGCTGGCAGTCATCGCAGACGACAACAGGGCCGCAGCCACCCCCATAGTGCCAGCAATGCTGGGTCTGTGCTGTCATCAGACCGCCCCAGGAGACCACGTGCACGTGGCTCTGGACAGGCCCGACCGTGATCTGTGTCCAGTTAATGAATGAACACCTGCTTCTGATGACAGTACCCAGTCTGGATTGGTACTGGATATGGTCCGTAGCACCCCTGCAAGGCACAGGTACCATGTCCGTGGCCAGAGACACTGATCTGTATGACCTGGCAGGTACAGTCTGTGGCTGTCCACAAACACCAGTATATGGCAGCCATGAGGTGGAACTGTGTGCATCCATACACACATGCGAATTGACAACACCTAGGGCTACCACATACATGTACACACTGCATCAACATTGCCCCACCTTGTACTGCTATCCCTCACCAACACACATACACATACATGTCAATTGGTGGTATCAGTGGCAGACTCAGGCATACCAAGTTCACACCCTGTGCATATGATGAAACTGTGTCACCTCCTGCAATCTGTAACATCAGTGCAGGTACAGGTTAATATGTTGCTGATGCACAGGGTGACTACATAGATGTGTAGTAATAGTATCATGTTGTTAACAGTACTGTGTGCTGATATAATTGTGGGTATATCCCAGCATGACTGATGCAGTAAGGGTATGATTGTCTTGTACTGTTGTCTGCACCCATGGTAAGTACCATAGTGTATCATCTGCACATGTTGGCATACTGGTGGTAAGGATGTCAACAGAAGGCTACATACATAGGTAGCACAGGGGCTAAGGTAATGAAAGTATTGATATGCAATGATGGACATGTAAACTGCAAGTGGCATGTTGCCCACACTGGACACTGCAATGCGGATGTTTGAGGATGTTGATATGTGTGCAGTACTACACAACTGGTACAGGACACACAGGAGCACCCTAGCACTGCAAGCTCACATCTCATACCATGCTAGACAGTCCCAACACACAAAACTAACTTTCACAGGAGGGAGAGTCCCCATAAATGTCAGGGATACTGTGGTGGCAGGACAGGTAGCATACATCCTACTAAGTATGGAACCACTGAGTGAAGGCTCACTGTCTGTTATTTGACATGTGTATTACTGCAGGTATGAGCACCTGGGTTTCCATCCAGTTATTGTACATCCTGACGGTACATGGTCTGTACACTTGTGTGCGCTGAAACTGGACCCTAGCCATCTGATCTGTGTATTTCCATGTACATGTGTATAGTGCCTGCATACTACTGGAAGTGGTACAGCTTGTTTGTTGTACAATGGACTACATGCAGCCCTGCTTACTGTAGCTTTGTTTGCATGCATGTTTGCTTGCAGTTACCCTGGAACACTGATCCCACCTGCAATGCATAGTTACAGAGCTTCTGTGGACTCCTAGTGACATCTGCATAGCTTACTATATGTATGTCCATGTCTCACTTGACAGAACGTCACTGTTTGTCCTGTTCACATGTACGTTGCCTGTGACACATTGCATATGACTTACCTGGCATTTGTCCACGTGAGCAGTCATATATGCCAGTGCTAACTAATCACAGGCACTACACCCTCACATACTCACCTTCTGTACCTTGTTCCCCATTGGCCCTATGTGCTGTTAATCACCATGGCAATCACAATACTATGGTAGCATGTGCAAAGGTCACTTGTCAGTCACCTCTGTGGTACAGTTGTGGAATATGTGGGTCATGTGGCAATGTCACAGCTGCCACATGTACACAGTCAACCCTCTCCCCTACACATGGATGTACAACACATGTATGAGATGCAACCACATAGCCAAACTGGGGACTAAGCACTCTGAACCCAGTACTGGCATAACCTGTCAGATGGCATGAAATATTACAGTGACTACAATACCAGTCTGATGTAGACCTACACTGACAGCAATCCAAACATGTGAACACACTGGGCCATTCGTGGAGCCTCAGAATAGCATCCTGCCTGAGCAGCAGACCCCTCTGCAGCTGGCACACAGGCATACGTTAAGCCGGAACACAGCACGTGCAACACATAGCACAGAAATCCTGTGTGCCAAACAGTCACAGCCTGTACAGCTAGACAACACACCTGCTACAGTTGTGTTAGGTACCTTTATTGTTCGGTACAGTGAGGTCCCGCTCACCAGGCTCGACAAGGTGAAGGTCACAGTGATATGCCCGTGGGGCACTATGGTCCACCACATAACACAAGCATACAGGTCAGTCAGAGGCATGGACACATATGACTCAGTCATTGTCCATGCCACTATGGCTGACCTGTGATGTACCTCCCTGGACTACATGATAGGGAACATAGAAGGGCTCTCTGAGCATGTGACACAGGCTGGTATGACCCTGACCTTGGTTGGCATCATACCCTCACCAGGAATGCTGATGTATTACTGAATGCTGATGAATTACTGTAGCTACAACACCCTAGCTGAAAGGTTCCTAGCATGTAGTCACTGCATTGCTATGGAACAACTTGTTACCACTCCCACAACAGGTGAAAACATGCAGCACCTGTTCATCAACAACATGTAGACTATATGCCCCAGACCAGATGTGTATCCCTCGCTGCTAGGATGATACCATATACAACTCACACTGTATATACACATACCACATGCAGCACCCGGACAGAAGACCACAGTCATAATGTTATCCAGTGCAAATATCATGTATTCACATGTGGCAGGCGTCAGACATGGGAACTATTGAAGGTCACAGGTACATATGTGTATTTGGCACACACATACATCATCTGTGTCCATTGCCATTACTGGTTTAATCGATGTCATGCATTATTGTGAACAACAACCCACACACATGGGCATTCTGTGTGACAAAAACACACGTGGCATGTGTGGAATTCAAAGCCATAACTAACTGTGCTATGACAGTAGTGAGAGACGCAGTAGCAGAGCATGCTATTTGCATTACTGGGAGATTTGCCCTCTTCTGCTGTACTTGTAGGGTGCTGACATCATCTCTGTGTAGAGATTGGAATATGCAGCAGCTGGTGTGTTGTACTGGTTGCCAAAAGGGTCAGTTCTCTCACACATGTAATTCCACCCCCCTACACACACACTTGCAGGATTCAACCCCCTACCTAACTATGTTATGAAATTCAAAACAGACACATTAGCAGAGCACGCTATTCGCATTACTGGGAGGTGTCCTTTCTCCTGCTGTACTTATGGGGTGCTGACATCATCAGTGTTTAGAAAGGGGAATGTGCATCCTGTAGTGTGTTCTCCTAGTTGCCAAAAGGAACATTTCCCTCACACAGAATTACACACACACTAACCCCCTCATCCAAACACACACACTTGCAGGATTCAAACCCCTACCTAACTATGTTATGACACTCAAGACGGACGCATTAGCGAAGCACGCTATTCGCATTACTGGGAGGTTTTCCTTCTCCTGCTATACTTATAGGGTGCTGACATCATTGGTGTTTAGAAAGGGGAATGTGCATCCTGTAGTGTGTTCTCCTAGTTGCCAAAAGGGACATTTCCCTCACACAGAATTACACACACACTAACCCCCCTCATCCAAACACACACACTTGCCATTTGCAGGATTCAAACCCCTACCTAACTATGTTATGACACTCAAGACAGATGCATTAGTAGAGCACGCTATTCGCATTACTGGGAGGTTTCACTTCTCCTGCTGTACTTATAGGGTGCTGACATCATCAGTGTTTAGAAAGGGGAATGTGCATCCTGTAGTGTGTTCTCCTAGTTGCCAAAAGGGACATTACTTTCATACAGAATTGCACACACACTAACCCCCCTCCACTGAGCATTTGCAGGATTCAAACCCCTACCTAACTATGTTATGACACTCAAGACGGATGCATTAGCAGAGCGCGCTATTCGCATTACTGGGAGGTTTCCCTTCTCCGGCTGTAATTATAGGGTGCTGACATCATCAGTGTTTAGAAAGAGGAATGTGCATCCTGTAGTGTGTTCTCCTAGTTGCCAAAAGGGACATTTCTCTCACACAGAATTGCACACACACTAACGCCCCCTCACACAAACACACACACTGAGCATTTGCAGGATTCAAACCCCTACCGAACTATGTTATGACACTCGAGATGGACGCATTAGCAGAGCGCGCTATTCGCACTACTGGGAGGTTTTTCTTCTCCTGCTGTACTTATAGGGTGCTGACATCATCAGTGTTTAGAAAGGGGAATGTGCATCCTGTAGTGTGTTTTCCCAGTTGCCAAAAGGGACATTTCCCCTCACACAGAATTGCACACACACCAACCCCACTCACCCACACTGAGCATTTGCAGGATTCAAACCCCTATCTAACTGTATTATGACACTTGAGGGAGACGCATTAGCAGAATGCACTATCCGAATTACTGGGCATCTGTTCTGCACCTCCAGTATTTATAGGGTGCTGACATCATTATTTCTACAGAGGTATGTACATCTAGTACTACCTGTCAGGTGGGGGATAGCATATATATATATGCATTTGCAGCCACCTACTTCAGGGTCAGATATGCACATCAGCACTGGCAGGTTATGTTCTATACCATGCTTCGTGACCACAGGACCTGTAACACACAACACAACCAGTTTGGACCCCCCCTCCCACATCCAGGACACACACTTTGCTTCCCTGGGAACAGTGCCAAGATATGCAGGTGTTCACATACACCATTCCAGTTGTTAACATCACATACAGGTATATTGTGTGTGGGAACTACTCAGGCCTCTATAAGATTACCCTACAGCCACTACAATTTGTGAGTCCATGTGCTATGGCAGAACCACTCACCACAGCCACAAGGGGGAATACATATTGCACCTGACCATCTGCAGCATGGGTACTCACTGTTCCACACCAGAGGTAGACCACCATTGTTGATATCTGACCATACCCACCTTTCCCTGGACATCCATATCCCATCCCCACCCCCAGGCAAGGTTGTCACTGCAAACAAAGTGTATTTATCAAAAGCAGACTTTATACTTGTGAAGACTGGGGTGGAAGACTTCAAAGGACCCATGCTGGGGGAGTATACAGGCCACTCTGCATAATCCTTGACAATTGCATTCTATGAGCATGTGGAAGGTTTGCATTGATCATGTTATCCCAAATATACCCATGACTCCTCCACAACAGGACACCTGTCAGGTGTACACCAGCCATATATGAGCTGTCCAACAGACAGAGTGAGCTAATACATTGCAGAGCAGTAGCCCACAGAGGGAGGACATCTCTGAACAGTACTGGCATGACACTTCAATCCCTCATAATCATCACGACAAAGTGTTGACAGTGAAATTGTCCAGACAATGCAGATAAGGCTCCCCTCAGTCTGTTATTGACACCCACTTACTGTTAGAGGTCCTCACCAACCCTCTTCCAGCACACACCAACAACATGGATATGGCTTAGCAAATTCAACCCCTGGGATCTCCACTGTGTTCCTGCTTGATGGAGGCACAGCACACTAGCCTCACACGGTGCCTTATGTGACCTACTTTACAGTGGCACAGTAGCCTACTGTACTGGGGAGGCAGACACCAAGCACACTCTGGCTAAGCTGTCATTCCCTAGGGCAAACAGCCTAGTGTTGACCTCTACACCCATATGTTTAATTGTCAGATGCACAATATTTGTTGCTGATAGACTGTTTGCAGGTCTTTATTACCATAGCATTCCCTGTTTCTATGAACAACTTGTGTATCTGTGGAAGATGTTTGAATATGAGAGGGATCCACTATATCACTTATGTCTCTGTAGTCATTTAACTGTGTGCACTGGGCAGATTGCTGTAACGTGGTTGGTTCCCGGAATAACACGTACAAATACCAGATATGTGTGGCCAACTGCTAAACTGAGATTTGGCCTAAGTGTGTGAGCATGCCAAGTTCAGGCTTTCCATGGCATGTTGTCTGACATATGTCTCATTTATCAAAGTGTGCGAGCATGCCCAGTGTAAGCTTTCCATATGTTGAACTCTGCAGCCCACCACATTTGTGGATGAGTGTGAACTTCAACAATATCTCACATTTATGGTTGTGTGTTGTGTGTCATGTTGTGTACTTACTGTCCATCTGCTTTGTGTCTGAACGCAACAGGGATTATACTGTGCCTGCAGGGTTTGCATGGGATACTTTGCATACAGTTGTCAACATCCTTTCATACTGACCTAACACTGTAGTACTGTATAGTGTTCTGGTTCAGTACTTTCACTGTGGTGGACAGTATCCTGGGCTTTAGTCCTATCACTGCTTTACATTTTCATAGTGAGCACAACAGACTGGTTAGGGGCCAATTGTGCACATCTGACCATGTTGCATTATGTTCAGATATGAACTACTTAAACCAGGCTTGTCCAACATTGGTAGTGTATTCCACAACATAGGTGTATATTGGCAAACACTAGCGATGTGCCCTAGGCCATTTCTAATGCTAGTCGGAGGGTGTGTTTGTCCTTCGACACGCCTCCGTCTACCCGTGACATAACAGTGATACCCAGGGTAAACCTACCATCTCCCATCCACTCATCAAGATTCCTCTTGAGGAGAGTCGATGAGTGACTCTCTGGCTAACCTGTACTGGGAGTTTACTCAAGAGTGGGGGTGGCTTCTGTGTTATGGATCATTCAGTACAGCTTGTCCTATGTATGTCAGTGCTGGGGTTCAGGTCTCTCATGTGCGTAGCTCACTGCCATTCAGATTGTACAAGGTGCAGCATGTTCATTGATTCCAGCTTGGACATGGCTTTATACATCAGGCACAGCTTGCCTCTGGGTGGGCAGTATGGCAGTGTGTAGAGCTGCAGTTTGTTTAATCAGGCAACACATGGCATCTGTTCAAGCTCTTTGATACTCCTGGTGAGGTACTTTTGGGGACTTTACAGTTGATGGAGGTGTCTGCTGAGGTACATCCCACAGGGGCTATTGTAGTCAATTATAACGCTGATGAAGGATGACTGCAGAGCCACAATGACCTCCCCTTATCTAGATCTGACAACCTTCATGATTAGGTGGGTATATGGTATGTTTCTGTAACCACTACAGCCACATGCTTGTCCAATGCAGGATATCTATCAACTTGTGTCCCCAGGTCTCTCATTACATGTTAAGTACTTAATGGGTTAACACCTATGTGGTAATTGGTGGGCACTTACTGTATATCCACAGGGGTTGACTATACACTTTTCTGCAATTAGCTTGCTAACATGGCTATGGCACCAGTTGTCTGTTTCTATGTGGCCCTTTTGTGGGATGCTTGTGTCAGCTGGAGGGTCAGATATGGTGGCCAGTTTGTAGTCCTCTGCAAACTTGTTCAGACACAGTCCTTCCATGTTGGCCTGTACCTATGGGACATATATACCAAACGAGGGAGGTCCCAGGACCAAGCCTTGTGGGATGCCAGTTATATCTGGTTTGTAGTCTGACATGGCTGCAGCATGTCTGACCATGTCAGTTATGTCCTTGGTCTGGTTTGCAACCCCTCTACTGACATAGGGGTTTATATTTAAGCTGGTGAGCTTATCTATAATGAACATGTGGGGTACTGTATGGAAGCCTTTGCAAGGTCCAGCTATGCTGTGTGGACCACATTGCCCTCATCAATGACCTTAATGACTGTTTCAAATGAGTCAAACATGTTTAAGGGGCAGGATCTGCACTTAAGAAAGCCACACTGGGTAGGGTCCGGTGTCAGTAGGTCCCAATATCTTTATGTCTGCGTTACATGCTGATCCTTTCCATAGCTTTGCAGACCAAGCTTGTCAGGATTCTGGGGTGGTAGTTTGCAGTATCCATTCAGGCAACACCTTTGTTGAGAAGGACCACTGTTGTTGTACACTGCTCTTTGGGTACATATCCTGTGGTAAGGCTGACATTGAGCAGTAGTGTTATTTGGCATTCCATTCTTCTTGGAGTCCATGTTGGACTCAACCCAGGACACCATCTCATACCATTGATGCTGTGTGTTTTGCTTTGTAGATGCTGGCTGTTACCTCAGCATCTGCAGTGTCAGGGGGCCAGCACTCTGCTGGGATAGATATTTTGCATTTGGGGGGGTGTTTGCACTGCACCTGTCAGGTTGGATGTTGGCAATATGTGTGTGTGTTTGGTATGTTGTTTGTAATATTTGAGTGATTCAGAGCATATCTGTGAATTCCCAACAAGGTTCCTACCATCAGTTAAGAAAGCCTTGTGATTATCCTTAGTGTCCTGTACAATTTGTATCTTCATAGGTTTATAGGTTCATACTAGGCTATCCACCCTAGGGCATTTATAAGCCTAGCCAGAGTGTGTGTGGCTTTCGCCACCCCTTGCTATGTGAATATTATGGCCATTTATGATTTACTTTACTGTGCCTTTGTCTGGATGTGACACAGTGAAGACCCCAGTGTACATCTACGATCATCCATCCACTTGGCAAGATTCCTGTTGAAGAGTGTCAGTAAGGGGCTCTGCCTAACATGGAGTGGGATTCTGGTCCAGGGTGTAGGGAGCCTCTGGGTTATGTATCTGTCCCTCCAGCACATCCTATTTCATTATGTGTTGAGGTTGACATCTCTCACTCTCACAGCTCTGATGGATTTGGGTTTTCTGGGGTGGAGCATGTCCATTACTCCTGTGTTGGACATGGCATTGTACAACAGGCATACAATGCCTCTGTGTAGGCAGTATGTGACTGCATTCAGCTGGGGTGTCTACAGCCAGGCAGCATATGACATATATTTGAGACCCTTTATCCTCTTGGTGAGGTACCTTTGAGGTCTTTCTAACTGCTGCAGGTGTCAGGTAAGGTACATCCCACATGAGGCATTGTACTAGATTATGGGTCTGATAAGAGAACAGTATAGGGGCACAATGACCTCTGTTGATGTAGATGTGAATCCTTTCATGATATGGTGTCCAATATAGACAGTCTTCCTAGCCACGTTGGCAATGTGAGTGTCACATAACAGGTTACTGTCCACTTGTGTCCCTAGGTCCCTGATTACTCCTTCCATATATAATGGATTACCACCTATGTGGTAATTTGTGAGTACCTTGTTTGGTATTTGGTGAGACATTCATACTGTCCAGTGTCTTCAGGACGGCTGGGTGGGGTTTCTGTGTGTGAGAGTGTGGTCTGTAGCATGCTACAGATTGTACAGCAGTTTTGCCTACAGTTAGTTGCACATGGGTGGTCTCCGATGCTTCATGCATTGTCAGTTACCTGGACGTGTGGGTGTCTGTGCTGAATATGGATACTCCCCCTCCTTTTATGTTTTGTCCAAGTTTTGGGGCCATAACGCATGATATGAGGTATAACCTGGTAGTGCTGGTGTGCTGTCAGGAGCCTTGCTGCAGGTTTCTGTCACTGCATGGACATCAATGTTCTCCATACTGGGGAGGGCCTCGGGAGCATGCATATTGAGGTTTACACGTCTGGCATTGGTCAGCATTACCCTTATGTTTCTTTCCACTTATGTTTTCTAGGGTGGTGGGTTAGTCTTTTCAGCCTTGCCTACGAAAGGCTATATGGAGGTGGCAAAAGCCTTATCCAATATCCAGACACCCAGGGGTAACAGGTGCAAGCCATCCCTGGAACAGCAGAGTGGCTTGTCAAGCATGACATCCCAAGCAGACAGACATTGGATCCCCTTGGAATGACACCAGTAATTGTGCCACTTGTTAAAGCTGATCATTCTGTGTTTGTACTGTAGCATCATTCTTGGTGAGGGTAGGATGCTGCAAACGGTCAGTGTCATACCGGCCTGGACTACATAATCGGAGAGCTCATCTATGTCTCTTTTCATGTAGTCCGGGGAGGTACATCTCAGGTCATTCACACCAGCATGGACAATGACTGCATCATATTTCTACTTGCTTTGGGGTGACCTGCGTACTTGTGTTATGTGGCGTATTGTAGCAGCCTACAGGCAGCTTACTGTACCCTTTGCCTTGTTCAGTCTGGTGAGCGGGACAGCGGTGTGTCTGACTATGGAGTCACCTATTACAACTGTATCAGGCATGTTGTTTCTCCTTCTGGCCTGTGACTGTTTGGCACACCAGCTTTGTGTACTATGTGTTGCATGTGCTATGTTTGGAGGTAGTGGTTGCTTGGGTGTCTGCTTTAGAGGCCTCTGTTGATGTGGTGTGTTTGTAATTAGGGCCTCTGGGAATGTTTTTCTGTGTTTATGTCTTTGGTTTGCAGTTGTGATAGGTCTATGTGGGACTGGGCTTGTGGTGTGTGTGGTTACCTTCTCCTCCTGACTAGTTTTGACAGTACTGAGTTGAGGGAGCTCAGCCTCCGGTTTGGATAAATGGTTGCATCTCTCACATATATTTGTATTTCTTGGGGGGAGTTGAGGGTTGTCTGTGTACTTGGGGCAGGTGTAACATTGCCTCAAGATTCACAGATTCAACTTGTTGTAGCTGGCCTTAGTGGATTGTATGTGTGGACATATTTTATTGCCATACTACTGATCCGTGATTACTTCCCTTTTTATGTTTGCTCTATCATGTAGTAGCTTCCTCATTCTCTTGCATGGTTTGGTAATGGCTGGAGTCCACCATGCCAGATGCCTGCGTGTATGGCATTGTGTCTTGGTTTTATTTGGGATTGCATAATCCAAGCATTCCTGGCAGTGTTCATGGCATGCCTGTATAACAGGTTCTGAGGTGTGGCCCGTATTTTGCACCTGCACAGGGCCTTTAATGGATTCCACATCAGTTTGGAGGAGTGCAACGTTTGCTTTACACATGTTTTTCACTGTGGTTTTCTGGCCAGGGACTGTGGTCAGGATGTGTATATCCGGTGTGATTACTCTATGGTCCGGTCTTACCAGTGAGGGATACACTTCTCATCTTGCCATCCAGTACGCATGTTGCTGATTATCACATCCAGTATGCTTACCCCTCTTGTGGGAGTGGTACGTTGTTCCTGGGCATTTTGGTTTATGGATTCTAGGAACTTTTGTCCTACAGTGTTGGAGATAGTATAATGCTCCCAGTCTATGCTTGGGTATTTTCAGTCACCCAATATAATGTGGTTTGGAGGGCTTGATATATTCATGTATTCCAACATAGGCGAAGTGCAGTTCCTGGTGTTAGGACGGTAGTCTGTAGCAGGCTATAAACTGGGAGGCAGTTTTAGCCACTGTTACTTGACCATGGCTAGTCCATGCTGCTTCTTGTTGTGGTACCAACATGGGGGTGTGGTTATCCTTGACAATTATTGCTAGTCACCCTCCTTTTGTAGCTTGTTTCATGTTTTGAGGCTGTACAGCACAGTATGAGGTGTAACCTGGTAGTGTTAGGGTGCTGTTGTGAGCCTTGACCCAGTTTTCTGTTACAGGACAGATATCAACATTCTCCATACTGGGGGAGTTTAGACTGCATGCATCTTGCTGTTTAGACTTCTGGCATTGGGTAGCATTACATCTAGGTTCTTATCCCTTGCGATACCTATGGAGGTGGGTTTGTGTTTTGAGCCTTACCTATTCAGGGCATGCTGTGGGTAACAACAGCCTTTGCCAGTATCCATAAGGCCTGGACTGATAGGTGCATGCCACCCCTAGCAGGTGGAGCATCATGTCATGCTCAGCATGTCATCCCAGGCTGGCACATGTTGGATCCCCCTTTGATGAACTGCAATACTTCAGCCAATTATTGCAATTGATCACCTCATCGTCATATTGTGGCATCATGCTTGGTGAGGGTAGGCTGTTAGTCAGGGTCATCAAGTGTGCATATACTACATGGTGTTACATTGCTTAACACATGGCATTCATGCCTCAGGTGGTGCTGCAGGGCTGCCTCTGTCGGATGCACATACTACACTCCCTGTACATGTTTGAAAGCGGGTTATGTCATTTTCGGCATCCATGTTATTATATGAGAGAGTCAGAGAGGGGTATCATTCCCAGGGTTCCTACTGAGCCAGTGTATGTGCTATGCATTGCCTCTTTGCCAAAGCCAGGGCATACTGGGCACACCTCCTTCTGCCTACTGGGGCAGGCTCAGGTTGTTCCTCCTCCGAGTCACGCTCTGCCTGTGATGGCCTTGGCAATGGTGGGGGGCTGTTTGGCCCAGCCCTATGCTGGTCCTGCTGCAGCTGTTTTCGCTAGATCATATTATGTAGCATAGCACATACCATGACAATTTGGGTACATGTAGTTGGTGAGTACTGCAAGGCTCCACCAGATGTGTCCAGACACCGGGACCGTGACTTGAGCAGCCCAAACATATGCTCTATTACATTACGTGTTTGTGTGTGTGCCTCATTATGGCGTTCCTGTTCAGGTGTGTGTGCGTTTCTGATGGGTGTCATCAGCCACGGCTCCAGTGCATAACCTGCATCCCCCACTAGGTGTCCATGTGGGATGTCCCCATTGGCAAATGTCTGGTACAGCTGCGTCAAATGCCAGATATGGGAATCATGGTAGCTCCCAGGGCAGTCAGCACACACATTCATTATTATGCCCTGGACATCACACATGACCAGGCAGTTGATGGAGGGGAAGCCCTTGCGGTTAATGTAGGCCCTACCCCACTCACCGGCTGGTGCTTTGATGCGTATGTGCGTGCAGTCTATTGCACCCACTACCTCAGGGTATTCCGCTATTTGCTGGAAGAGACGCATATTGCTGGCCAATATCTCACGGGCATTGGGGAAATATACATGATCACCGACATGTGCTGACATGGCATCCAGGAACTGGTGCAGTACCCTGGAGGCTGATGCCTGTGATATCCCCATCATATCAGCAGTTGGTCTCTGGAAGGTACCTGTTGCTAGTATTCTTAGGCCAACACATACCTTGGTTTCCACTGTGATGGGTTCCCCTCTGTTGGTTCTGTGTGTGAGGCGTGGCCTGCACAGCTCAACAATTTGCTGCAGGAAGTCTCTGTCCACTCTATAGCGCTCCACTATCTCCAGCTCACGTAACCCATGGTAGGTGACCCTGGGCCTGTACACTCTTCTCCGTCTCCTCACTGTGGGTTGTCTGGCACCATTTGCATTGTCACCACCCTCAGCAAGTAGCCTAAGTCTCTTTATGACAGCTATGGCAGCCCCTAGCATTTCTGCTCTGAGTTCAGCTTTTTCAGTTTTCACTTCTAATAGCTTACTCCTGTCTTGCAGTGTCTCTTGAGAGAAACATCCTGCACTGCTGTTTGCAGAGTTTTAAGTGCTTGGCTGGGCTACTATTCTGCCTGTGCAATTGCCTGCTTCTAATTGTTTTCACCTGCTAGCTTCAGCAGTATTCCCTGCTAGCTTCCTACTAATTCTGTTGCTTCCTGTTTCCTTTCTGTTTACTCAGGGGGGAGCAATGCGCATACCAGCAGAAACACGCTCACAGTGGCTTACACGTGCGCACACATGCTTACATGGTTCAGAATCTACTTATTCAGGTTACAACGAGTGCACACCAGCGCAAACAGTCTTACAAGTCTGCCAACAGGCTCCCACATGCTCAGTCTGCCTTACACGCGTGCACACTGCCCTACTCGCGCCTCATGGCGTGCACACGTGCACATGCACGCACAGCAAGAAACTTTGGTGTAAGAAACAGTGTACACCTTCCATTTCTTGACTTTCCCATGCTTATCTTGTGGCACTCCTTTTTCCATGATATGTGTCTGACATCTGTCATGTAACACTGATCTCCAATGAACTGCATTTCTTTCTGCCATTCCCCCCTGTGATGTCACCTATCTCCTACTCTATTCCTCCCCCTTATGTATCTCTTACACTACTCAGAATGTGCTCATTTGCTATGTGACAGTGGAATTCAGTATCCTAACACTCATTTACATCAGATTGCCTACTAATGCTTAGTTACATGTCTTAGACTCAGCTTCCCCCCTTAGCAACTACTAAACGGTAGCCATGCTGCTTTTGGTCTGCTGGTCCCTGCATTGTAAATCCATGTATTGCATAAAACACACATTTGTGGGTTTATAACCTACATTTTTATGTTTTATATAGCGCAGCCCGTTTGTGCGGGGCTGCGCTGCGTTTATTTATTTCTCATATTTGCATCAGGGTACCTTGCCAATGGCCACATATTTGGCCATTGGCATGCGGCCTGACACATATGCACCCTTTATTTGGAGCTGACATGGCTCCATTGTGTTATTTGCAGAAACGTACTCAGTTGTCAACTGAGTACATTTCTGCAGCTAAAACGGCTCTTACACGGGCTGCTTTGGGCTTCCTGGATCACTAATCTACCTCATTTGCATGCCTTTTGGCTGCAAGTGAGGTGATTAGCATATCTACGCCCACTCCGTGTAAGAGACGTTTTAGCTGGTCTCTTACTCGGAATTTCGGGCTGTTCCTGGATCGCGAGGGCTGCATGGAGTCTTATACTACTCTTAGACTCCGTGCAAGCCTTCGTGAATCTTGCCCCTTATCTTGGGCCTTCCTCTTTTCCTGTTACCTGGCAGCTTCATCCTTAACATCTTTTTCCCCAATATACTCTGCATCCCTCCTCAACACATGTCCAAACTGCCTCTCTGTCTTTGTCTCCAAATCTTCCAACCTGGACTGACCCTCTAATATACTTATTCCTAATCCCTGGTAAACAAATGTTAAATAAAATAAATAAACATCAAACAACAACATATATAGACTGTACATGCTATATATCCTGAAAAGGATATGAAATGCAATGAAGTAATGGCCAGAGAAACTGAAACAAAATTAAGAAAAAATCATGACTGGAAAACCCCTGGCCCAGTTACAGTGCCTAACTTCTGCTAAAAGTATTAACATCTTTACATGAAGATTTAGCTCTGAGTAAGAGCTACTTATATGCGCACCCCGAACAGACACCAGCCTGGCAACTCCTCTTTAAGAGTAAACCTGTAAGCTGTCCTAAAAAAAAAAAAAAAAAACAAAAAAAAACAAAACTATAGAGAAATAACTTGCCTTACAACAATGTATAAACTATATACTGGAACTGATGCTGACAGAGTTTATAGCCACTTAGAAGAAAACACTATCATGGCAATAGAAACAAAGAATAAATTAATATGGATCATTTGTTGTTAAATAAAGTCAAAATAGAGAATTGTAAAAAGGGGAAGAATCTAACTATGGCATGGATAGATTACAAAAAAGCATTTGACAGCATCCCACATTCATGGATATAGGAATGCTTACAGATGTATAAGATACACCCTGTATTGTTCAATTACATTACAGCGACCATGAAACAATGGCAAACCACTTTGCAGCTAAGCCATGGTAACGGAAAAATTATTATCCTAGGGATAAAAGTTCAAAGGGGATATTCCAGGGTAACTGTTTGTCACCACAGCTCTTTTGTCTTGCCCTTAACCCATTAAGCTGTCTACTTTGCAGATTTCAGTGATAGTAAACCTATGACTTGCATGTCAAAGGTGACACACCACAATGTTTTGGATGACACTCCAGTGATCACCAACACCCGAGTTACCAAAGACACTGCTTTTGCATTCATTGCACTGTGGTTACACTTCTGCAAAGGGCAAAGAGACCCCAAAAGTACCTCACCAAGAGGATCATGGGCTACAAACAGATGTCCTATGCAGCTCGACTAAAGAAACTCTAGCTCTACTCAGTTGCTTACTGCCTATTCAGAGGCGATCTATGCCTGACGTACAAAGCCATGTCAAACCCAGAATTAATGGACATGCTCCACCTCAAAAAATCCAAGTCCCTTAGAGCTACACACTCCAGGGACTTAAACCTCAGCAGAAAAATAAATAGGACATGCTGGAGGGCCAGATTCATTTCCCAGAGGCTCCCCTCAGTCTGGAATAGAATCCCAATTCATGTTAGCCCCTCGCTGACCCTCTTCAAGTGAAATCTGGACGCGTGGATGGGAAATCGCAAATTCACCCCTGGAATCTCTTCTGTGTCCCTACTAGACAGAGGCACAGTAAACTAATCTTAAAGGGTACCTTCTGTGACCTACTTTACAGAGGCACAGTAGGCTAATCTAATAAGGAGGCGGAAGCCAAATACACTCTGGCTAGGCTTATAAATGCCCTAGGGCAGATAGCCTAGTATCTACCTATGAACCTATGCTCATGTGAAGTACATTGAATTATTTTGTGCCAGGAGCTAGTTCAACAACACTGCTGCAGAGGTAAGGAACTATTTCGGTATACTTTTTCAATAGAGTCTGCAAAGGGCAGTTCTGATATTGTTTTCTCTTTGTGGTTACACTTCTGCAAAGGGCAAGTAATCTGCATTTCTAAGCGTATGCTGTTTTACATTCCTCTTAACTGTCCCTCTTAATCCGTCCTAATACTGGTGACATTTTACACTTAATAATGAGAATAATTAAGATTTATACACTTATTTTACTTCAGAAAATACATAGTAATTCATATAAATTTTTTCTGCCAGTGTCTCAGATTAATAGTACTAGTAGTTTAAAACTGTCCTTGTTTCTTATTTCTAGATTTCTCCCTAATTCTGTTCAGATTTATCCCTGATATATTGCAAGCTATGCTGTTTTAATTATTTATTTAGTTATTTTATGTATTTATTTATTTATATATATATATATATATATATATATTTTTTTTTTTTTTTTAGTTTATTTTTGTTTGGGGGGGGGGGGGCACCAGCAAAGCCAAGTTTGGCATTTTCTGAATTTTTGACATGCTAAACCCAAAAGGTTCGCCATCATTGGATTAGGTTATTGTTCCAACATGGTTCCCAGACAACAAAAATGTGTAAATACTTCTCATTCTTCTTTTTGTGGATGATTTAAAACTGTATAGTTCATCAGATGAGGAGCTGAAAACATAACTGGAAGTGGTCAAAACTTACTCAGATGATATAAGAATGTCATTTGGCCTTGATAAATGGCAACAGTAACATTCAAAGCAGGAAAGCTGCAGCACCAAGAAACTATCAGTCTGGGACGGGAATGTGATATAATGGAACTTGAGCAGGACAGAGTGTATAAATATTTACGAATTGATGAAGGATCATCAATAAAACATGAACAAATGTGAACAAAACTCAGTAAGATATATTTTATAAGACTAAAATTAATACTGAAAACAGCCCTGACATCTAGGAACAAAGTTGAAGCTATAAACCAATTTGCTGTTCCTGTTCTAACTTACAGTTTGGGGGTTAGGTTCATAGGTAAGTACTAGGCTATCTGCCCAAGGGCATTTATAAGCCTAGCCAGAATGTGTTGGCTTTCGCCACCCGCTTAGATTAGTTCCCTGCGCCACTGTCCAGCAGAGCCACTGCAGTGATACCCGGGGTAAATTTTCTGTTTCCCATCCACCTGTCAAGGTTTCTCTTGAAGAGTGTTAGTGAGGGGCTCTGCCTGATGTATATTGGAATCCTGTTCCAAAGCATGGAGAGTCTCTGGGATAGGAATCTATCCCTCCAGCATGTCCTATTTATCGTTGTGGTAAGGTTTATATCTCTAGAGCGTGTGGCTCTCCGGGATTTTTTTTTTTTAGGTGGAGCATGTCCATCAATTCTGGGTTGGACATGGCCTTGTATATCAAGCAGAGATCACCTCTGAGTAAGCGGTCTGCAACCGAGTACAGCTGGAGTTTCTTGAATCGGGCTGCATAGGGCATCTATTTGAGGCCAGTAATCCTCTTGGTGAGGTATTTTGTGGCCTTTCCCACTGTTGCAGGTGTCTTGTAAGGTACATCCCAAATGGGGCGTTGTATTCTATGATGGGTCTAATGAGTGGTGAGTAGAGAGGCACAATAACCTCTTTTGTTCTAGATGCAAACTCTTTTGTGATTAGGTGGGCCACATAGAAGGATTTTCTAACAACCTTGGCAATATGATTATCAAAGGAGAGATTACTATCTGCTTGGGTCCCCAGATCCCTTATTACATTTTCTGTGTTTAGGGGACTACCACCTATGTGGTAGTTCATGGGTGCTTTGTTTTTCCAAAGGGGATGACTATGTACTTTTTGGCATTTAGCTTGAGGCCATGTTTTTGACACCAGGTATCCATCTCAGTGAGACCCATCTGGAGGGTGTCTGTATCAGCCAGAGAATCAATTATGGCCCCTAGTTTGCAGTCGTCTGTGAACTTGGTCAGCCATAGTCCTCCTATGCTTGCCTATACCTCTGAGAAGTATATACTGAACAGGAGGGGTCCTAGGACTGAGCCCTGGGGGATGCCACTTGTAACCAGTTTAGAGTCAGACATAGAGCCTGCAACTCTCACCATGTGGGTTCTATCCATGAGCCAGTTGGCAACCCATCTCGTGACGTAGGGGTTTATGTTCAAGCTAGTGAGCTTGTCTATAATATTAGAATGGGGAATGGTGTCGAAAGCCTTTGCGAGGTCTAGGTAGGCTGTGTGAACCTCCTTTCCCTCATTTAATGGCTTGGTAACCGTCTCAAAGAAGTCCACCAGGTTTACGAAGCATGATCTGCCCTTAACAAAGCCAAACTGAGTAGGGTTCAAGGTTTGGAGGTTCCCAATGTCTCTGTTAATGAGTTCCATGATGATGTGTTCCATAGCCTTGCAGACCAGGCTAGTCAGGCTTATAGGGCGATAGTTCCCGGGGTCCGTTGTGGCTCCACCTTTGTGGAGCGGAATAACTGTTGCTGTGCGCCACTCTGTGGGTACGTAGCCTGTAGAGAGGCGGAGTTTGAACAGTGTGTTTAGGTGAGGGGTTAGTTCATTTTGGAGCTCTTGTAAGACACAGCCTGGGACACCGTCCGGTCCCATTGAAGCTGTGTTTTTGGCTTTGGATAGGGCTGTTTTAACCTGTGTGTGTCGGTGATTGACGGGGCCCTACATTCTTCTGGTATGGTTATAGGCCCTTTAGGGGGTGAGGGGGTGGTGAAGTTTGCACTAAACCTGTCTGCCAGCATGTTTGCAATATCAGTCGGTTCAGTGTATTTTGTGCCATTCTGTACTAACTCAGAGCAGATCTGAGAGTTTCCACTTAGGTTCTTGACATAGCTAAAGAATGCTTTGTGGTTATCTTTGGAGTCATTGGCAATTTTTCTTTCAAAACTAGCCTTGGATGATTTAATGAGGGATCGTAGTTTCTTGCAGATACTGATCAGGGATGTCTTTCCTTCTTGGGATTTTACTCTTTTCTGTAGTAGTTTCCTTGTTCTGTTGTATAGCTTGCTTATGGCAGGGGTCCACCAGACTGGTTTCCTTTTCTTGGAGGAGTGAGTCTTGGTTTTACTTGGGATAGCATGATCCATGCATTCCTGCAGATGCTCATAGAGTGCCTTTGTAAAGGTTTCAGCAGCTTGGACAGCATTGTCCTTTAGCATGGGGGCTGTGAACCTTTCCACCTCGGTCTTAAGTAACGTGAAGTTTGCTTTTGAAAAGTTTTTCATGATGGTTTCCTTGATTGGGGGTGGGGGCGGAATGTGGATATCCAGAATGATTAGTCTATGGTCTGATCTAACCAGCGAGGAGTTGATCTCCGGTGTGGAACACCGGTCACCCATGTTGGTGATGACCAGGTCCAATATGTTGTTCCCTCTGGTGGGGTTGTTGACCAGTTGATCCAGGGCGTTCGAGTTTATAAATTCTAGGAAGCGTTGGGTAAGGGAGTTAGTACTTGAGTAGTTCTCTCAGTTTATGTTTGGGTAATTAAAATCACCCAGTATTAAGGTGTTTGGTAGGACCTTCATATTTCCAGTGTCTCCAGAAATGCGGAATGGGGGTCCTGGGCCATGGTGGGTGATCTGTAGCAAGCTACAATTTGGATTGCTGTTTTGCCCATTGTTAGTTGCACATGGATGATCTCTGATGCATTGTGCTGCACCACTAACCTGGAGGTGTGGGTTTCCTTGATGAATATGGATAGACCTCCGCCTTTTGTGTTTCGGTCCTGGTTCTGTGGCCGAAAGGTATGGCATGAGTTATAGCCTAGTAGTGCTAGGGTGCTCTCAGGAGCCTTAAACCAGGTTTCTGTTACTGCACAGATGTCGATGTTCTCCATACTGAGGAGTGCCTCGAGTGCATGCATTTTGAGGTTTAGACTTCTGGCATTGAGTAGCATTACCCTCACTTTTTGGTTACTTGTGCTATTTATGGTGGTGGGTTTGTCTTTTCAGCCTTGCGTAAAAAAGGCTCTATGGGGGCAGCAAGAGCCTTGGCCAGTATTCAAAAGCCTAAGGGTGACAGGTGCAAGCCATCTCTTGCGAAGCAACGTGGCTTGTCGAGCATGTCATCCCAGGTGGACAGATACTGGATCCCCTTTGAATGACACCAGAAACTTAGCCAATTGTTGAAATTGATCATTTTTTTCTTTATACTGTGGCATCATTCTTGGTAAGGGCAGGATGCTACTCAGGGTCAGGGTTATACCGGCCTGGGCTACATGATCAGAGAGCTCTTCCATGTCTCTTTTCATGTAGTCCAGGGAGTTGCATCTCAGGTCATTCACACCAACATGGACAATGACAGAGTTGTATTTGTACTTGTTCTGGAGTGACCTGAGTGCTTGTGTTATGTGGCGGATCCTGGCACCCGACATGCAGCTAACTGTAACCTTCTCCTTGTCCAGCTTAGTTAGTGTGACATCAGTGTGCCTGACTATAGAGTCGCCTATTACTAGTGTGTTGGGTATTTTATTTTGCGTTAAGGGCTGTGATTGCGTGGCACACTGATTATGTGAAGTATGTGTTTCATGGTTGGTGATGGGGTGTGGAGGTTCCTTGGATGTCTGCTTTGGAGGTCTCTGTTGTTTTTGCAGATTTTTATTTAGAGCCTCCAAGTATCTTTTCATGTATTCATGTGTGTTATTTGCTGGTGTTGGTTTATTAGGTCTATGTGAGACTGGCGGTGTGTTGCAAGTATTACCATTCTCCTCTTGACTGTCAGTTCCAGTCTTGGGTTGAGAGAGCTTTGCCTCCAGTTTGGCTGTATAATTGCATCTCTCACATATATTAGTGTTTGATGGTAGGAGGAGAGGGCTGTCTGTGTACATGAGGCAGTTGTAACATTGCCTCAAAATGCCCAGATTCACCAGTTGGACTGGAGAGTACTCCGGAAACTGCCCTTTGGACATGCCTGAATAAGTAGAGTAAGCTGTTTTTCTGATTGCTGGTGGGGACGAATTGAGAGCCTTGTCCTTCTGGACAGTATAGGGGGGGTCTAGTGCTAGGGTTAATTAGTGCTTGCTATGAGTTTTAAGCAAGTGCTTGACTGTGAAATGAATGGTTTGAGTGCTAAAGTTGAAGGGTTGTCTAGTTCCAAGGGAAAAATTGAAGAGTAGACTTTGTGGAACTGAGAATAGTTTAACTCTAGCTAAATGGCGCTGCCCGGTGCACAAAACCACACAAATGCGTTTTTTATAGCAGGGAAGTGAAAGAAATAGAAATTAGCCCAAAATGGCTGATAAACTACTAACTTCTGGGCTGAAACCACTCCTCCAGGGACAGATAGACTGCTCAAAGCTCCCCTCTCTCACAGGTGAACAAAGAAACTTCCTTCTATCTAACTAAGGTATGGGCAACACAGAAATTTGTAACACAGCCCTGGATTCAGCAATAACCTGAAAACTGGACTATACTAGTTCAGAAACAATTGAAAAAGTATTTTTTTTTCAGAAAATAGAGCAGATGGCTGACTGGTTCCAAAAAGTAGTGGATCAGTTGGATAGAAAAACAAGAAAAACGCTTCATGCTTATCAAATGATATATAAAACTCAGTGTATACAAAGATTATATATTCCTCTTTCTGAAGCAGGTACGGGCCTCCTCAAAAGTGATTATATGTATAGATCTGCAATCGTAGGACTGCATACATATCTGTTGACCTCACCACATTCAAACATAGTGAAACATGAAGAGAACAAATCTATGATGACTTCCCTGCTTAGTTTAGCAGAAGCATATCAGTGTCACTCGGGAATGGAAACCAAACCAAACCAAACCAAACCAAACCAGAAGTAGACAAACATCAGGCAGCAAATGAATGTGACTCTATTCATGAGGGTCTATGCTGGTCAAGTTCAGCTTGTCTGCAATAATACTATGCTCTGACTGAATGTAGGTAACTAAGAGGGACATGCTGAGATGTATATCCCAGGCTACCATAGGTATTTTACAAAAGCAAAGTAGGACCTGTTTCCCCCTCCCCCTGTTTGTCTATGTACCACACCACTGTGGTAAAGTCTGGGATTACCAGCAGAGGGCCTGGAGTCCAAAGATAGTTCAGAGAACTGAAGTCATTCATTAGAGCCATCCTTTTTTAACTTATGTGGTTTACATTAATCTTATTTGTTTCTTATGTTATGACATTCCTTCCCCTCCATGGCAGTCCATTAAATACAGAAAAATGTGAATATCCTGCATTCTGGAATGGCTGTTACAGAAGCCAGGCAATTGTAAGTCATCTTGAAGGTACTGAAAATTAAAAGGCAATGCTGAAGCTAAAAAAAGTGAACTAAACACAGAAATGTGTTTGAAGTCTTTAAGAAATGGAAAAGGAAGGTCTAGGACAGGAATCCAAATTCCTTCCTTCTTTCTTTGGCACTAGAAATATTGCTTGAATATAATCCTTTCCCTCTAAGATCTGGGGGGACAAACAGGTTCGAAAGGATGGATAGGGAGGAAACCCTTGACAAGGAGGGATTAGATGCTACTGCTGGTTACAGTCCTTAAAATGATTCTCAGTCTTTAAGTGAATGAAATCAACTGGTTTCACAGAGAGAAGATAAGGCCTAAATTTTGGATATCTTATAGTAATGCCAGGGTGGGAAGGGAAAAATATAGTCTATTTTCTGAAAAATTCTCAGCTCTTGGAAAGATCTTACTTTCTTATTGGAAATCCCTACCCTAGCATTGAAAACTATGTTTGCCCTGCTGATAACTTTTATTATGATTATCGACTTGAAGAAAAGTTTCTAATGTATTATGCAATGGGACAGAAAAGATGGGTAACTTCATGAAATAACTTTACCCTCTAGTCATCCTTTTAAAGGAACTCAGCAGAAGTACCAAATAGCACCTTTTTATCTACAGAACCATTCAGGATCATAGGATCATAGGAGGTTAATAGGCTAATTGCCATAGGGCCCTTACAAGCCTAGGAAGTACAACTCCTGTTTCCAAGAATATCAAGGTATTAAGCAGAACTAAGTCAACAACTACTGCCCCTGTCCATAAGGGACACAGGTGAAACACCCAGGGTGAATTTGCAGTTTCCCATCCAGTCATCCTAAGTATGCTTAAATAGGGTCAGCAAGGGGCTCTGCGTCACTTGAATTGGAGGTTTGTTCCAGAGGAGAGGTAACTTCTGTGAGACATATCTGTCTCTCCAGTAAGTCCTCTTGATGTCACATACTAGACTGAGTTCCCTAGAGCGAGTGCATCTTATACCATATGATTTACGAATATGCAGCATTTCCATTAGAGCAGGGTCTGAGATTGCTTTATATGCAAGGCAGAGGTCACCGCTGAGTAGTCTGTATGACACAGTATAGTGACAGTGATTTCAGTCTGTCAACATATGACATATGCTGAAAACCCTGAATTTTCTTTGTAAGAAACCTTTGGGGGTCTTTCCAGTTGCTGCAGGTGCCTGATAAGGTACATACCAAAGGTAGCATTTTACTCTATTATTGGCCTAATGAGTGAGGAGTACAGGGAGTTCTAACCTCTTTTGTTCTAGATGTCATGCCTTTACATATGAGGATGGCAAAGTAGAAAGCCTTTCTTACCACTGTGGAGACATGATGGCTAAAGGAAAGGCTACTGTCAACCTGTGTACCCATATCTCTCATCACTGATTGAGTGCTTAGGGTGTTCTTAACGTGGTAATCTGCAGGGACATTGCCCCTGCTGAAGGGGATGATAATGTATTTTTTTTGCATTGAGTTTTAGCCCAAGATTTTGGCACCATTTGTTTTTCCTGTGTAAGTCCCTCTTGCAGGATTTTGACATTGTTTGGGGACTCGATGACCGCACCCAGTTTGCAGCCATATATGGTTTGTCAGCCATAGACCTTTTGTTTTAGCCTGTACATTTGATAAATAGATTCCAGTAGGGGCCCCAGCACAGATCCCTGAGGAACACCACTGGTTACGGGTCTGCTGGTGGAGGTAGAGTCATCTATTTTGACTGTGTACGTTCTATCGGCGAGACAGTTTGCAACCCACCTGACAATATTCGGGTTGATCTCCAGCTGGGTGAGTTTATCAATGATGCCTGAGTGGGGAAGAGTGTCAAAGGCCTTGGCCAGGTCCAGGTAAGCTGTATGTATGGGTTTGCTTTTGTCCAGGGCTTTAGTGACTGTCTCAAAGAAATCCATCAAGTTCAAGAGGCAGGATCACCCTTTAACAAAGCCAAACTGGGTTGGGTGGAGTGTTTGCAGGTCTCCTACATCTTTGTTGATAAGGTCCATGATTATTCTTTCCATAGCCTTGCAGATTAGGCTGGTCAGGCTTATGGGCCTATAGTTCCCAGGGTCTGTGGAGGCACCTCCTTTATATAACGGGATGATGGTTGCTGTTTTCTCTTCTCCAGGTACAAAATCAGTGCTTAGACTGTGGTTAAAACAGAGTGCCCAGCGGTGCAGCTAGTTCCTGTTTTAATCCATTTAGAACGCAGCCTGGGATATTATCAAGTCCCATACAGGCTGTATTTTTGGCTTTGGAGAGAGCATTTATGACCTGCTCCTTGGAGATACTAGGTGGAGGGCAGGTGGTAGGGATGCTTTGAGGGATATGTGGCGGGGACAGGGGGGAAAAGTTTTCACTGAACCTATCAGCTAGCAGGTTGGCTATTTCTGTGGTTTCAGTATATGTGGTGTCATTAATAACCAGTTCTGCACATATCTGGGTTTTTCCTCTAAGGTTTTTGATGTAGCTAAAGAAGGACTTATGGTTATCCTTAGCGAAGTAGGTTAATTTGAATTCATAGTTAGCCTTAGAATGCCTTACGAGACATCTTATTTGCTTGTTTAAGGCGAGGAGGGAATGCTTCTAATTCAGACACCGTTCTTTCATAGGTTCATAGGTAGGTACTAGGCTATCGACCCTAGGGCCCATATAAGCCTAGCCAAAAAATGTACCCTGGCTTTCACCACCCAAGAAAATTATTTTCCTGTGCCCCTGTCGAGCAGAGCCACAGAAGTGATCCCTGGGGTGAATTTCCCATTTCCCATCCAATTATCAAGATTTTTCTAGAAGAGTGCTAATGAGGAGCTCTGTTTGACATAGATAGGTAGTCTGTTCCAGAGTATGGGAAGTCTTTGGCCCATACAAGCCTAGCCAAAAATGTACCCTGGCTTTCGCCACCCAAGAAAATTATTTTCCTGTGCCCCTGTCGAGCAGAGCCACAGAAGTGATCCCCAGGGTGAATTTCCCATTTCCCATCCAATCATCAAGATTTTTCTTGAAGAGTGCTAATGAGGAGCTCTGTTTGACATAGATAGGTAGTCTGTTCCAGAGTATGGGAAGTCTCTGGGACAGGAATCTATCCCTCCAGCATGTTCTGTTTATTGTGGTGACAAGGTTTAGGTCCCTAGAGCGTGTAGCTCAGAGGGACTGGGATTTCTTTAAGTGGAGCATGTTCAACAGCTCTGGGTTTGACATAGCTTTGTATGTTAGGCAGAGATCGCCCCTGAGTAGGCGATATGCGATGGAGTAAAGCTGTAGTTTTTTGAGACGGTCTGCATAGGGCATCTGTTTGAGGCCAGTAATCCTTTTTGTGAGGTATTTCTGTGGTCTTTCCAGTTGTTGTTGATGTCTTGTGAGGTACATTTTAAAAGGGGTGTTGTACTCTATAATGGGTCTAATGAGTGATGAGTAGAGGGGAACAATGACCTCTTTTTTTCTGGATGAGAATCCTTTTGTGATGAGATGAGCCACGTAGAAAGATTTCCTGACCACTGTGGCGATGTGATTATCAAAGGAGAGACTGCTGTCCACCTGTGTCCCAAGGTCTCTTATCACATTTATGGCATTAAGTAGACTACCAGCTATGTGGTAGTTCATGGGTACAGAGTTTTTACCAAAGGGGATGACAATACACTTTTTGGCATTGAGCTTCAGGCCATGGCTTTGACACCAGGTATCTGTCTCAGTGAGGCCCTTTTGTAGTTTGTCCACATCGTTAGGAGTTTCAATTATGGCTCCTAGTTTGCAGTCATCTGCAAACTTTGTTAGCTAAAGACCTTCCGTGTTGGTCTGCACCTCAGAGAAGTAGATACCAAACAGGAGAGGACCCAGGACTGAACCCTGTAGTACTCCACTTGTCACTGGTCTGATGTCGGATTTGGAATCTGCTACTTTCACAGTGTGGGTTCTGTCCGTGAGCCAGTTGGCAACCCATCTTGTGACATAGGGATTTATACCTAGTTTAGTGAGTTTATCTATAATTCCAGAGTGGGGGATGGTGTCAAAAGCCTTGGCGAGATCTAGATAAGCTGTGTGAACCATTTTACCCTCATCTATGGCTTTGGTGACTGCTTCAAAGAAGTCAGTCAGGTTTAGGAGACATGATCTGCCTTTTACAAATCCAAACTGGGTAGGGTCCAGAGTTTGGAGATTACCAATGTCTTTGTTTATGAGTTCCACAATGATACGTTCCACGGTCTTGCAGACCAGGCTCATCATGCTAATGGGGCGGTAGTTCCCGGGGTCCATCGTGGCTCCCCCTTTGTGGAGTGGGATAACCATCGCAGTGCGCCATTCAGTGGGTACAAAGCCTGAGGTGAGGCTATGATTGAACATGGTACTTAGGTACGGTGCCAGTTCATTCTGTAGTTCGTGTAAAACGCAGCCTGGGATATTGTCAGGTCCCATGGATGCTGTGTTCTTGGCTTTGGAGAGTGTGTTTTTCACCTGTGCAGCCGTGATTATAGGAACTTTGCATTCTTCCAGTATACAGATGGGCCCTCTAGGGGGTGAGAGGGGGGTAAAGTTAGCACTGAACCTATCTGCTAGGATGTTGGCAATATCAGTTGGTTCTGTATATTTAGTGCCATTGTGCTGTAACTCAGAGCAGATCTGAGTGATCCCATTTAGATTCTTGACATATCTATAGAATGCTTTGTGGTTGTCTTTAGAGTCAGTGGCAATTTTGTTTTCTTAACTAGCTTTGGAGGATTTTATGAGGAATCTCACCTTCTTACTGAGGTTGACCAGTGAGTTCCTCCAGTCATGGATTTTTACTCTTTTTTGCAACAGTTTCTTTCTTCTGTTGTAGAGTTTGTTTATGGCAGAGGACCACCAGAATGGCTTCCTTTTTTTGGTGGATAACATCTTAGTTCTATTAGGGATAGCATGATCCATGCACTCGTGTAAGTGCTTATAAAGTGCATTTGTGTAGGAGTCGGCTCTTGGATTTCCTGCTCTTGGACTGCAATTTGTTTCTCTAATTGCATAACCTGTTAATGGCAGATGTCCACCAGGCAGGCTTGAAGATCTTGTTCTGATCCTATCAGGTACAGCTGAGTCAATACATTTGTACAGATGCTTATACAAGGCATTGGTGTAAATCCCAGTATAGGTGCCCATGCCATCAGTATGAAGCTATTAATATCATCATGTATTGGTCTGTAATTGGCTTTGGAGAAGTATTTTAGTCTAGTTGCTGCTAATGGGGGGGGGGGTTAGATTTTATTGTTACTTCTAATAAGACAGATTTATGATCAGGGCTCACTAGGGAGGGCCACACACATGGGGTGGTGCAACGGTCACTCATGTTAGTGAGCAGCAGATCCAGAATGTTTGGGCCCCTTGGGGGGATGTCAACCAAATTGTCCAGGGCATTGGAGTTGATGAAGTCGAAGACCCTTTGGGGAAGTGTGTTAGTACATGTACAATTTACCCAATCTATGGATGGGTATTTAAAGTCACCTAAAACTGCAGTGTTTGGTTGTATCTTGAGTGATTCAAGTAGATCCAAGTATGCAGTGTGGGTATCCTGTTTTATGAAGGGGGTCCTATAATGGGCAATAACTTGGAGAGGGGTCTTATCTACAGTCAACTGGACCTGGATTAGTTCAAGGGAGTCGTTTTGTTTAACCAATCTAGAGGTGTATTTATCTTTGATGAATATTGATACTCCACCTCATTTAGTTCTCTCACTTTCAGTTTGTGATCTGAATGTGTGGAAGGCATTATAACCCGGTATGACTGGAGTGCTTTCCGCGGTCTTAAACCAAGTCTCTGTGACTGCACAGATGTCAGCATCCACTAAGGACTACACCAACCCCCCAAAGCTCTGACCATGAGAATCCTATGCAAACTGCCAATACCTTCAATACCTTTTTCAGAGTCCATTCAAACACTTGCAAATCAGCTATCACCTGATAGCTCAACTCTCACAACCTCTAATACTAGCCCACTCCTTCCATTTCTCTTGCAGCCAGTCCCAACATCACAAATTCGCACCCTAATCCAAAAAAACTTAAATCATCCACTCCCTCAGCTGACCAACTACCTGCAGAATATCTGAAAAAAGCTGCCAAAGCCATAGCCTATCCCATTTCCATCCTGATTAACAGAACCATAAGCGAAGAACAAATCCCAACTATCTGGAAAATCTCCCACATTATCCCCCTACATAAAGGTGGCAACTCTAACGAATTTTCTAACTACCGACCAATAGCCTTACTCTCACCTTTGGCAAAAATTATGGAAAGATGCATCCATAGTCAACTACTTGACCGTGTAATCCAAAATAACCTACTTCCCAAGTGTCAACATGGATTTAAGCCATTCCACAGTGCTACCACTGCCCTCTTATCCTTTACTGACTGCATTAACAAAAACCGTAACAACAACATGCTTTCCTCTGCACTCTTTATTGATCTTTCAAAAGCATTTGATATGGTTAACCATCAGATACTTATAAATATCCTCAAATCCCTTTCACTAGATTTATTTTATTTTTATTTTTTATTTAACATTTGTTGACCGGGAATGTCCGACTAGGTTCCACAGAGCCTGTTTTCAGCGGAGGCCCGGGGAGAAATGCTCCAGATGCATGTCTTTGGAATGTGGGAGGAAACCGGAGTACCCGGAGGAAACCCACGCGAACACAGGGAGAACATGCAAACTCCACACAGAAGGCACCCCAGCCGAGAATCGAACCAGAGAACCTCTTGCTGTGAGGTGACAATGTTAACCACTGCACCACTGTGCCGCCCGCACTGGCTATAAAATGGTTTCAATCATACTTAGAAAATAGACAACAGGCAGTGCTATGAGATAATAATCTATCTACCCACCTCCCTATTACCCTTGGTGTCCCTCAAGGCTCCATACTGGGACCTCTCCTATTTTCAATTTTCATTAATGACCTTCACTTAGTAATTCCTCAAGCTAATTGTATACAATATGCAGATGATTCCACTCTAATATGCTCAGCCACATCTTCATCTGTACTGCAGTCCCTAACCCAAAAAGTGTTTAATACAGTAGAACAATGGTTTATACAATGCTGCCTCCTTCTGAACCCCCAAAAAACTAAACTCTTGCTCTTTACTCCCATACGTATGTCATATCAACAATTCAATAAAAACTATAAATAGAAAACTTGGCTCTCTCTATAGGATCAAACCTTTCCTTACTCCAGCAGCTAGAACAACTATTGCCCACACTCATCTCATCTCTACATTCCTCTATGCCTCACCTATATATACTAATCTATCAAAAAATAACCTCCACAAAATGGCAATCTCCTATAATAACATTGCCAAATTTGCTACTGGTAATCCTTTTATAATTCACCACTGCACTAATCTAAAACAGCTAGGATGGCTTGAGCTACAAAATCAGCTTAAATTTCACCAACTGACCATTACCCACAAGATCCTTTACCAACCTACCAATACTCCTGTACTTTCCACCCTCATTACCCCCTATAACAATCTTAATACCTTACGTTCATCAAATAAGCTACTAGTCAGTATATGTAAATCCAACAACATGGCTGGTGACTCTCTTTTCTCTAATTCTACTGGGAAATCTTGGAACCTACTTCCCAGTGGACTTGCATCACTGTCCTCTTTATCACTTTTCAAAAATAAACTGAAACTTTACCTTAGAACACACTGGTTATACCCCTGTTCTAAACCTGATTAACTTTCTCTTATTTACTGGGTTCTGTTTACCTGCTAATCTCTCAGTACTAAGACCAATCTTCCTTGATAATATAGACAACTTTAGACTTGCTATGTTTAACTGACCTTGTCCTGTTGATATTTTCTTAATTTAGATTTTTATTTAGTTTCTTTTTTTTTAGCTGACCTGGTCTTGTTGATATTTTCTTTATATATGTGATAAGTTTGTTAAATAGTTATGTCATGAGCTGCCATCCTTTGTTAATGTATTGTACTAGCATTTTTTGTTACTAAATTGTGTCTTGGAGCTTATCTCCCCGGGCCTCTACTGAAAATGGACATATATCCAGTTAGACTACCCCGGTCAACAAATGTAAAATAAATAAATAAGGTGAGGGCTGCTTCCAGTGAGTGCAGTTTTAGGTTTAGACTCCTAGTGTTTAGCAACATAACCACGAGGTTGTTTTTTGAAGATATTTTTACGCTGGGAATTTTGTTGTTATGACATTGCCTAAAAAAGGCACTATGGGGGAGGCAAGAGCCTTAGCCAATAACCAAAATCTTAGAGGTGACAGGTGAAGACCATCTCTGGCAAAGCAGTGTGGTCTATCTACCATGTCATCTCAGGGCAACAGGTACTGGATCCCCTTAAAATAACATCAGAAACTAAGCCAATTTTTGAAGCCAATCATTTTTTGTTTATCTTGTGGTATCATCTTAGGTGAAGGTAGTATGCTGCTCAAGGCTAGTGGCATACCTGCCTGGGACACATATTCAAAGAGGTCAGTTATGTCTCTCTTCATATAGTCCAGTGAGGTAAGTCTCAAGTCATTCACATCAACATGAACTATGATGAAGTCATAACGGTACTTATTCTGGAGAGACTTGAGTGCGTGTGTGATCTGGCAGATCCTGGCACCCTACAGACAACTAACTGTAACCTTCTCCTTGTCCAATCTGGTGAATGGGACATCTGTGTGTCTCAGTACAGACTCACCTATGACCAAAAATTTGGTTTAGATGTGCTTTGCCTTAGAGGTTTGTTTGGTGAGGCACTTGTGTTTGTGGTTCTATGTGTACTGAGTGCTGTAGGTACTGTATTTGGTGTAGCATGTTTGTGTTTCAGAGGACTCTGGTGTTTAGGTAAATTTTTGATGGATACCTCTGCATATGATGGTTTATGTGTTGAGAGCATGGTTTGTGCAGGAGGTGTAGTATGTGGGCTAACAACCTGTTCAGTGTCACTGTTCTCTGAACGAGAGAGCAAGGATTCCAAATTCTTAGTGTATATGCATCTCTCAGAAATTGAGCTTGAGCAGTTTAAGAGTACTGGGATGTCAGTGTACATGAGGCAATTGTTACACTGCCTCAGGATACTCATGTCTATCAGGCTGACAGGAGAAATGGAGGAGAACTGACCTTCCATAATACTAGGTGTAAATTTGCCTACTTTAATGAGGAAGGATGTGGTTTAACTGGGGGCTTAATGCTGGGTCTATACTACTGGGGATCTCATGGGGTACAAGACTGTTAGGGATATGGAGATTTCAGTTAAAGTGGCAAATGCTGTAGAAAGCCCAGCTGAGGTGCTCCCCGAGTGCAGTTTAAGGGGCTCCTCAGTTGGAGCATGGGCAGCTTCTAAGGGTAACTAAATCTACTTTAGCTTTTGCCTCTATAACCACCAAGGGTTACTTCCACTGCACAGTGCTGTGCGAAGGTACGCTACATTCAAACAGATGCCTCAGATTGCACAGAAGAAGATAGTAGAGCAGTGGCTGGTTCCCAAACTCTGTGGAGCTGTGTTAAAACAGGCGCGAACCTGTGCAAACGCAGGGCTTATGTAGCAACTGTGAGAACCCTTTTTTTAAAACAAGTTAAGCAATTTTCAAACAAGCTGGCCAATGGAATGCTCAATACTGAGCCTTATTCCAACAATTAAAACGTCCGGAATGTCTTGTATTAGAACCCAGGACCATGTTTATTGCAGCTCTACATTGCACCTGCTGTGACAAGACTGTTAAAGGATTCAAACCCTGCACCTCTGGCATAGTAAACCTCAGTACAACCCCCCTGGACATCCTTTGGAAAATCCTGAATATGTAACCAGGCAAATATTCTCAACAATGGTGCCAAGGCAACTGTTCTAGAAAGAGCATCAGCCATGTCATAAGCACCCCAGAGAGAAGGTTTGGTTATCTGAGATCCAGAGAATACTTAGGAATTCAAGGATGCCTTGATCTCTGAATAATGGAAGTCAGCAAATGATTATTCTTATGCTGACAGAAGAAGCCAGCAGAAAGGAATTCGTGGAGCTCTTATGCAATTATCAGACTTTTTGGGGTAGGTGGCTGACTGTCAGATAAAAAGCTGGATGCAAATAAGGCATCTACAAAGGCAGGCCCTCACAGAAGTAACAACTGTAGATAGAAAAAAAAATCAGGAAAAAAATAATATATCTTTTGTTGGCAGTCTGAAATTACTTTTTGTTTCCATTAAAATTTGAATGGCTTAATAGCCTTTGCAAAGCAAAGCCCAGCCAAATCTCATTATCAGCTTTAAGAGAAAGAATTGTCCAGATTTTTTTTTTGGAAGACCCCCTCCAAAAAAAGAGAGAGGCTTGAAGGATATTCCCTTCCCTGAAAAGAAGTTCCTCAGAGCGGCCTTAGCAAAGGAGTATCTCCCGGTCCCTTCCCTGATACTAACAAGAGTGGTTCTCTCCATTCCAAACAGAGCAGATGAATATTTACTTATTTATTTATTTACATTTGTTGACCGGGAGAGTCCAACTGGACACAGGTCCATTTTCAGCGGAGGCCCGGGGAGAAAAGCTCCACATTAAGTATTATTTGCATTATACAGTTAAAAAAAACATAGCATTTAAATATAGACATTAGTCCAGTTAAGGATGCAAGACAAGAAGAAAACAGATGTAAAACAGCTGTAGAGCATAGTACAATTTTAAAATATGGTGACATATGGTTAAAATGTAGTTGAGATTCATCAGTGAACAATTGATACAAACTGTTTTTGAGGTACATAACAGCCATTAGCAGTTGTTGCTACAAGAAGTTAGTATTATGTGGTAGGTAGCTGGGAACATGAGTAGCCAAGCTTGCTAAGAGTAGGTTGTTGATAGGGGACTGAAAGAGGTAGTGGGTGGGGGCAGTGAATGGTATTAGAGGGGGGTTGCAAGGGCATATCTGGCAAGTTCTGAAGTGTGATTTTAGTAAGAATTTAAAGTGGGTGCAAGAAGTTACAGAGGTAATTGAGAATGGGAGGGAGTTTCAGAGTTTGGCTATAGTGCAGGAGAATAATGCTTCTCCAGCAGAGTTAATAGCTCTTGTGACCTGTAGGAGGTTTTTGTGGCTGGATCTTAGTGGTCTCGTGGTTATGTAGGGTTGGAGTAGATTCTGGAGGGATGGGACTTTTAGTGGTTGGTTTATTAGTTTGTGGGCGAGTGTGAGTTGGTACCATTGAAGGAGGTGGGGAAGCTCTAGCCAGCCCAGTTCTGCTAGTGAGAGACAGTGATGAGTACGGTAGGAAGCCCCTGTGGCGAATTTGACGATTTTGTTGTAGCAGGCTGAGAGCTTATTTAGATCGTATTGTCTAAGGTTAGTAAATATTGGAGAGGCATAGAGTAGGGTAGAGATAAGATGAGAATTTGCTACCGAAATTTTAGCTGCTTTGGTAAGTAGTTGCTGATTTCTATATAATGCTCCTAGTTTTTTGTGCACTTTTTTAATGGTCATGGAAATGTGAATGTCAAAGTTCAGTTTATTGTCTATTTCTACTCCTAGTAATTTGGTTTGTACTGTAGGATGGATGGTGGTGTTGTCTTTTGCTGTGATGTTAAAGTGAGAGCTGTCTAGGGTAAGTTTGGTGGGTTGGAAGATTAGTAATTTTGTTTTGTTTGGGTTGAGTATTAGTTGGGCATCGGATAACCAAGTTTCAATAGAAGAAAATGCTTCCTGTGTGACTTTTTGCAGTTCTGGTAGGGAGTGGGCTGTGAAGATGATGGTTGAGTCATCTGCATATTGTATGAGTGTACCATGTGTTGTGGCTGAGGCTAGATTATTGGTGAAAATAGAGAAGAGTAGGGGTCCCAGGATGGACCCTTGGGGAACTCCTATGGAGATTGGTAGTTGGGGGGATAGGTTGTCCTGCCAAACAACTGCTTGTTGGCGGTCAGATAGGTAATTCTGAAACCAGTTGATGACTGGTTGAGAGAAGGATAGGTTATTGAGAAGAGAGAGGAGTTGTTTGTGTGGGACCATGTCGAAAGCTTTAGAGAGGTCTAGGAAGGTAGCTGAGGAGAGATAACCTGCATTTTTATTTTGTAGGATAGTGTTAGAGAAAGAGAGTAAGGCGGCAGTGGTGCTATGGTTAGGTCGGAAACTGTGTTGTGTGTTGGAGAGGAGGTTGTTAGCAAGGAGGTAATCTGAGACTTGAGAATGAATGCATCTCTCTAGTATTTTGGAGAGTGGCGAGAGAATAGCTATGGGGTGGTAATTGGTTAAATTTGTGGAGGGGCCTCCTTTGTGTAGGGGAATTATGTGTGAGACCTTCCATAGTGTAGGAACATAACTTTCTGACAGAGATCTGTTAATCAAGAGTGATACGGGGTAGGCTACAGCGTCAGCTGCAAGTTGAATGTATTCACCTGGGAGGCTGTCTGCTGATAATCTGGTGGTTTTAAGTTTAGTTAGTAGTTGTTTTATTTTGGAGGTAGGAACAGGAGAGAAAGAGAAGCTAGTTGGGAGATTGTTAGTTCTAGTTGATTGTGTGGGTTTATGGGGGGGGGTTGTGTTGTCTAGCTAGTGACAGTACTGTTTGTGTGAAGTGATTATTGAAAGAGGTAGCAATATTTTCGGAGGAGTAAGCCACAGGGAATATGCCTACCTGCCAGTCCTTAGTGTCTTCCTGAGGAGCACACCAGAGGAACCAAGAGAAATGATGAGCAGTCCATGGAACAACAGATGGCCTCGGTGGAGTTACCCATCAGCAGCCGAGGCAATAAAAGCCGTTGTGAAATCCAAAACCCACCAGCTAACTTTTTCTCTTCTTGCTGCTCAGGGAGGGACAAAATAGTTACTGAGACCCAGGTCCATGTCAAAGCCACTTGGGATTCTTTGTGCCTAGCAACAGTTAGAAGAATACTGAAGAGCCATTCTTACATCCTTACTGAAAAGTTAGTACTTGAGGTTAAAATTTGTAGTGGCCATCACCAAACACACTAGCCCCCCCAATAACACTTTTTTCCATAAAACATAGTAATTTACCAGGGAATCCTCAGAGGGAACCAGAAGTAACTGTCAACTGTAAAATATGCCTGACAAGTGGATAATGGAGTCTGGAAGAGTCAGTCTTACCTTCTGACAAAAAAATTTAATTCATAGGTAAAAGCTTTTAGTGACAACCACCAAACACAGTGACCCCAGCCCTTAGCAATCAATTATGCTGGAAAGGTAACACTTTATTTCATAAAAAGAGAAGATTAATAAGGGGATCTTCACAAGGGACCAGAACTGTCTGTAAAGATCAAAAGGTGTCTTGCCAAGCAGATAAAGTCTGGAAGAGGTCTCAACTCCTGTCCAAAAATGTAAGTTCTGAAATAAAATTCTTTAGTGGCAACCACTTAATAGCTGGCAGTCAGTCACCCAAAGCCCACACAGTGGCAAGAAAGTTCTGAAGTACTGGAACCCTAGGCATGGAGTTTATCTTGCTCTCTTCATGTTGTGGAGTAGTTAGGGCTTCTGGAGGGTGCCTAAAAAGCTTTAGATGCTGGCCTGCTGGTCCAGTCCTTAGTAGGAATCCCATATAGCTTAGGCTACTGCAACAGTGATCTTATGATGAACATTTTAGTTAATTATTTTATTTATTTATTAACATTTTGTTGACTGGGATGGACCAGCTGAACACATGTAAATTAACACAAGACATATAAAAGAAATGTGTTTTCCTACTGAAATGTCAGCACTAATAATGCCAAGTGCTGACATACCAAAAAAGACCAAAAAATTCAGGAGAATAACAAATATTGAGAATTGCTCTTCTCCTTTAAACTTGTTTTTTTGCAGGGGGCAAGTCCCCCTATACCCTCAATGTGAATGACAATCTCCCACTCCCCAAAAACTACACATACCAACTCTGAGATTGCCATACATCAGAGAAAAGAGAATAGTTCAAGAAATGGCCATCTCAGATTTCGTATATACAAGCCTCTCTCTTTTCGGCCATTCAATCTTCATATTTCAGGACTTGCTCATGGGGATTCCAACATTTCAAATGGCTACCAAGAAGATTGCATCATAAGATTATTGTTGCAGTAATCTAAGCCACATTTCATCTCCTACCAAGGACTGGATCAGCTTGGATCCATCCAAAGTTTTTGGAGCAACGCAGAGTGATGACACATCAAAAAAGACCAAAAATACAGGAGAAGAGTAAATATCAAACATCTTTTTTCCTTTTAAACTTGTTTTTTTTTTTTTTGCAGGGGGGGCAAGCCTGCTTGCACCTCCCCAAAGTTATATATGCCAACTCTGAGACTGGCATACTTTGGAGAAAAGAGAATATCCTAAGAAATGGCCACCTTAAGAATTAGTTTATACAAGTCTATTTTTTTGACCACTCAGTTTTTTTAAACACCTTTATTGAATCATCACTTGTGACATAGGCAAATTTACATTTATAAAAAAGTAATCAAATTGTATTATATTAACATTAACAAATATTATACTTCTCATATATTGCTATATTTCATATAACCTAAGCAACATTACATAAATTATTCAGTTCATGCCCCTTTTTTTTAAACAAGAAAGATCTTTATTAAACCATCACTTACAACATAAGCAATCATACAATTATATAAATGAAAATGAACCACACAGACACAATCGTAGTTGCAAGCATTTTACATCACAAACTGTACTGACACACTCCCAGTTGCAAACATTATACATCACTTATAATCTACCCAGTCATTTTCAGTCAAACATTACATAGCTCATTTAAGTCCTGCCTTCTTTTAAACCTCATTCCTCCCCTGTATGTATTGTTCCCACAATTCCCATTTTTCCTATGTAGTTTGCTCCTACCCTTTTCTAAAGATCTCAATTCCAGTTGCTTTATCTCTGTTACTACATTCACTACTTCTAATATATTTGGTTTAGATTTTGATTTCCATTTTCTAGTAATTGTGTTTTGGCAGCCACCATAATTAGACACAGCAAAGCCATACCATGTCTAGGCAATTCTGATTCTGCTCAGAAAAATCATCTCCCTCATCACACCAATTCACTCACCCAGCATTTCTGACAGTGCATCCAACAGGGAATCCTTAAAGTCCTCCAACCCACCATACTCCCAGAAAATATGTTCCCAAGTACCTCTTTCTTCCCCATTACATCTCCAACGTTTGCTGTCTACTTGAGGAAAAATGCTCTGGAGTCTACCTGGAGTATAAAAATATCTATATAAACATTTCCAAGCAAAAATCCTAAATCTTCTAGATTTTGTTGCTTATTTGGGAGGCATACATATATCCTCCCATTGTTTATTTGTGAATTGCTTATCCAATCTCTCCTCTGATTCCTATAGTTATCAGGTAATATTTTATATACTCTATTTATTCCTTTTTTAGTGGCAGCTTCTGTTGTAGATTCTACTAAAAACTCTACCAGTGCTGGTCTTTCATTTAGGACCCTCCTATTTCTCTTTGCCTATACTCTGATATCAATCTTTGATAGGGAACACAATCTCTAACCTGCAGTCCAAATGAATTCTTGGCCTCTTCCCATTCTATTACCTTTCATTCTCTAGTTATTTGCTCACAATACATTGGTTTCTTTGTCAGTTATCTCCAATAAATTTCAGCCCCCCCTTGCTTATTGTCTATATCCCTAATTGCAGTCATCCCATCGGCAGAATCTCCATGCCCATGTTGGCTTAGTTCTTAGAATACTTTCTGTTACTTTATGGATATAATATTCTGTATGATTACTGTTATTCTCCTTAAAGGCCTGCATCCAAAATCCCAGTCTCTCCTTGTTTCTTGAGTTTCCCCCATTTCAACATCATCCCTTTCCACTTTGAATTATTTTTTCTGCTTGTGCTATGTATGCAAGCCTTAACTGTGTAGCTTTGAAATACTCCTTCAAATTGGATAATCCCAGTCCTCCCTGTTCTACTGGAAGAATCAGATTATCCCAATTGACTCTTGCTGTCTTCCCCTCCCAAATAAAGTCCTTCAGTTCTTTATTAATTGCTATCCACAACTTCTCCTCCTGTTGACAAAAACATGCCTGACTTGCGTATAAGACTAAAGGGACTAAAAACATTTTGTCTGCTTTTATCTTACTATTCATAGCCATATAACAAAGCCTCCATTTTCTTAGTTTTTGCATTATCTTTTGTTTAGTTTCTTCCCACATATCCTTAGCTGCCACACCAGAATCATTTTAACCCATACTCCTAAATATTTAATTTTAACTTGTCACCATAAATACGGATATTGCTGAACCAATTTGTATGTGGTACATAATTTGCCTCTATTGCCTTTGTTTTAACTTCATTAATTTTGTATCCCAAACAAATATAAAACTGACTGAAAATGTTCCACAACACTGTAATGTCTCTTTCTGGTTTTGTCAGGTATAAAATAATATCATCTGCAAATAGAACCAGCCTTTCTTGACTACCATACCAATTATATGAATTTCTGAGTCCCTTAGTTTCTTTGCCAGTGATTCTAAATATAATGCAAATAACAAAGGGGAAAGAGGACACCCCTGCCAGGTTCCTCTATTCTCTTAATCAACCTTATCATTTTTCAGGAATGCAAATACTTCCATTGCTCTGCTCATAAAGTCCCAGCTTACTCTGTCAAATGCTTTCTCTGCATCAAGACCCACCAATAGCAATGGTATCGTCTTACATTCTTCTTCCCTCTGGACCATCACTGCCCTGTTAATGTTAAATGTTTGCCTCCCCTCCACAAAACTGCACTGATCCAGGTGTCCTGCAGAGTTCTACAACACCAGAGAGAGAACTGAGAGACTTTGGAGTGTTTTAAGTACCTTTTTTCTGTTTTTTCTTGCTGTTTATTGTTAATTCTGCCTACACGCTCGGTTTCTGGCATTTACTGATACTCCGGAAGTTTGTTTTCAACTGCATTTGTACTTATTTACTGCCTGCACGTTAAAAAAGTCATTTTTGTCTTATATTGCATTATTTAATTGTATTTGGCTTCACACTCAAGTACAATAGCTATTTCTATACTTTAAAGGTGTTTTTTTCTGTTGCATCTGTTATATTTTTGAAAAAAAAAAATCTTCCTATTTCCTGCCTTTCTAAGCTAGAAAAGTCCGGTTTTCAGATATTTGCTGGTACCTGGACTGTGTTTAAGCTTCTGTGTTGCCCATACCTTACTTGGATAGAAGGAAGTTACTCTGTTCACCAGTGAGAGTGGGGAGCTTTGAACAGCCTACCTGTCCTTGGAGAAGTGGTTTCAGCCCAGAAATTGTAGTTTTATTGGCCATTTTGGGCTAATTTCTATCTCTTATCTTTCTGATGTAAAAAACGCATTTGCGTGGTTTTTGCGCTTGTATCAGCTCAGCAAAATCCTGTCCAGGTGTCCTGCAGAGTCCTACAGCACCAGAGGGAGAATTGAGAGAATTTGGAGTGTTTAAGTATCTTTTTTTCTGGTTTTTCTTGCTGTTTATTGTTAATTCCGCCTAAACGCTCAGTTTCTGGCATTTACTGATACTCTAGAAGCTCGTTTTCAACTGCATTTGTACTTATTTACTGCCTGCACTTTACAAAAGTTATTTTTGTCTTATATTGCATTATTTAATTGCATTTGGCTTCATACTCAATTGCGATAGCCGTTTCTATACTTTAAAAATGTTTTTTCTGTTGTATCTGTTATATTTTTGAAAAAAACAATCTTCCTATTTCCCGCCTTTCTAAGCTAGAAAAGTCCAGTTTTCAGATATTTGCTGGTACTTGGACTGTGTTTAAGCTTCTGTGTTGCCCATACCTTACTTGGATAGAAGGAAGTTACTCTGTTCACCAGTGAGAGTGGGGAGCTTTGAACAGCCTGCCTGTCCTTGGAGGAGTGGTTTCAGCCCAGAAATTGTAGTTTATTGGCCATTTTGGGCTAATTTCCATCTCTTTTATCTTTCTGATATAAAAAACGCATTTGCGCAGTTTTGCGCATAGCATAGCAGTGGTTAGCTAGGGTTAAGCTATCCTCGGCTCCACAGAGTCTGCTCTTCAGTTTTTCCTTTAGTACTAGCCAGTTCTTTCAGTTTTAGCACTCAAATCAGGGCTTTCAGACCCACGTTTGCTCAAAAAGTGACAGAAGCACTAATAAACTACAGTAATCGATCCTCCGCATTTGTTCTAGGGTACAGTCAAACTACTCTCCCCCACCAGCTTAACAAGAAAAAGTTCCTCAACCCATTCAGAAAAACTAGAAAAAGTTCCTCAACCCATTCAGGCATGTCCAAAGGCCAGTTCCCAGTGTATTCTCCTGTCCACCTGATGAATCTGGGCATCCTGAGACAATGTCATAACTGCCTCATGTACACAGACAACCCTCTTCTCCTACCACATGACACGAAAATCTGCGAGAGATGCACTTACACAGCCAAACTTGAGGCAAAGCTCTCTCCAGCCACGACTGGAATAGATAGTCAAGAGGAGAAGGAATCAACTTGCAATACTACACACAGACCCACCACACCTGCAACCGCAAATCCTACAGATAGGTACACAAAGACATACTCAAGGGCTCTAAATAAAAATCTGCAGAAACAGCAGAGACCTCCAAAGCAGACACGCAAGAAACCTCCACCCACAAACACACCGCAACTGACAAATAACCTCCAAAACCAGTGTGCCACAACCGCTGCCCATAAGGCATAACAACATACCAAACACACTTGTAATAGGGGACTCCATTGTCAGGCATACTGATGTCCCACTCACCAGGCTGGACAAAGAGAAGATTACTGTCAGCTGCCTGTCAGGCACCAGAATCCACCACATCATGCAGGCACTTAGGTCACTCCATAACAAGTACAAATATGACTCTGTCATTGTCCATGTTGGTGTGAATGACCTGAGATGTACCTCCCTGGACTACATGAAAAGAGACAAGGAAGAGGTCTCTGATCATGTAACCAAGGCAGGTATGACCCTGGCCCTGAGTAGCATCTTACCATCACCAAGAATGATACCTCAGTACAAGGAAAAAGTTATAAATTTCAACAATTGGCTAAGTTTCTGGTGTCATTCAAAGGGGATCCAGTATCTGTCTGCCTGGGACGACATGCTCGACAAGCCAAAATGCTTCACCAGAGATGGCTTGCACCTGTCACCCCTGGGATTCAGGATACTGGCCAAGGCTCTTGCCACCCCCATAGTGCCTTTTTTAGGCAAGGCTCAAAAGACAAACCCACCACCGTAATAAGTTCTAGTGACAAAAAACTGAGGGTAATGCTGCTCAACGCCAGGAGTTTAAACCTCAAAATGCATCCCCTCAAGGCTCTTCTCAAAATGGAGAACATCTATATTTGTGCAATAACTGAGACCTGGTTCAAGGCTCAAGACAGCACCCCAGCGATTCCAGGCTACAACTCATACCACACATTTCGGCCACAAAACCTGGACCAAAACACTAAGAGAGGTGGCGTATCCATATTCATCAAGAATAACTGCACCTCCAGAGTAGTTGCAAAGTACGATGCCTCAGAGATCATTCAAGTGCAACTGGCAATGGGCAAAACTGCAATCCAGATTGTAGCTTGCTACGGACCACCTTCCCTACCCCAAGACCCCCACTCCTTATTCATCGAGGTACTGGAAAACATGAGAGTCCAACCAAACACTCTAATACTGGGTGACTTTAATAACCCAAACATCAACTGGTAAAACTACTCAAGCACAAATACCTTTGCCCAACACTTCCTGGAATATATTAACTCAAATGCCCGGGCGAGCTTATCAACACCCCCACAAGGGGCAACAATATACTGGACCTGTTCATCACCAACATGGGGGACAAGTGTTCCATACCTGAAGTAAATTCCTCGTTGGTTAGATCAGACCATAAATTCATCACCCTCGATATCCACATACCACCCCCCCAAGGAAACCACAGTGAAAAACTTTTCTAAAGCAAACGTTATGCTACTTAAGGCAGAGGTGGCAAACTTCGTTACTCCCATGCAGAATGGCAACTTGGTTGAATCTGCTGTAGCCTGCACATGAGCACTCTACAAGCACTTGCATGAGTGCATGGACTGTGCTATCCCGAACAAAACCAAGACCCATTCCTCCAAAAAAAAGGAAACCAGTCTGGTGGACCCCAGCCATAAACAAGCTCTATAATAGAAGGAAGAAATTATTACAAAAAAGAGTAAAAACTCAGGAAGGAAAGAGTTCCCTGACCAACCTCAGCAAAAAGCTAAGATCCCTTATTAAATCCTCAAAGGCGAGCTTTGAAAGAATAATCGCAACGGACACCAAGGACAACCACAAAGCATTTTTTAGCTATGTCAAGAACCTAAATGGCAACTCTCAGATCTGCTCTGAGCTACAACATAGCAGTTCAAAATTCATGGAACCAATTTATTTTGCCACTATACTGGCAGATAGGTTCAGTGCAAACTTTACCCCACCCTCACCCCCTAAAGGCCCCATATCTATACCAGAAGATTGAGCTGCCCCTGTAATCTCAGACACCCAGGTGAAAATGGCACTTTCTAAAGCAAAACACACAGCATCCATGGGACCAGACAGCATCCCAGGCTGCGTGTTACATGAACTCCAAAATGAACTAATCCCTCACCTAAGTGCCATGTTCAACCACAGCCTAGCCTCAGGCTATGTGCCCATGGAGTGGTGCATGGCAACGGTTGTCTGGCTTCACAAGGGAGGAGCCACCACCGACCCTGGGAACTATCGCCCCATCAGCCTGACGAGCCTCGTCTGCAAAGCCATGGAGTGCATCATCATGGAACTCATAAACAACAACATTGGGAACCTACAGACCCTGGACCCTACTCAGTTTGGTTTTGTAAAGGGCAGGTCATGTCTTCTAAACCTGGTTGACTTCTTCAAGACAGTCACCAAAGCAATTGATGAGGGAAAGGTGGTCCACACGGCATACCTTGACCTTACGACAGCATTTGATACCATTCCCCACTCGGGAATTATAGAAAAACTCACTAACCTAAATATAACCCCCTACATTACAAGATGGGTTGCAAACTGGCTCACGGACAGAACCCATACAGTGAAAATAGGAAATGTTAGGTCCGACTCCAAACCGGAGACAAGTGGAATACCCCAGGGCTCAGTCTTGAGACCTCTCCTGTTCGGTATTTACTTCTCCGAGGTACAAGCAAACACAGGGGGACTATGGCTAACAAAGTTCGCAGATGACTGCAAACTGGGTTCCATAACTGAGACTCCTACTGATGTAGATATCCTTCAGATGTGAAAGAGACATCAAAACACTTTCATACCTGCCTGGATGATGGCCCACTCTGATCAACTATCACTTCTGTGCCAGGGACTCCTTGAGTAGCAGGGAAAATAAATGGGCTGACTAGTTGGGTGGATGATGATGGCTATTAGGCATGGAGGGAAAATGCACCTAGGGAGAGAACAATATTATTTATATATTTATCTTTGGACTGGATAAGTGCTATGTTCACATGCAGCCTTTTCCAGACATGACATAAGCCACATAAAATAAAAGTCACGACCTTGATCCAGTTGTATACAGTATGCAATTAGTACAAAGGCTAAGCTATGTCATACTACTCTATCAAATCTTCTGTATAAAATGCAGTGCACATTATGAGTTAAGACCTGACACAGGCAGATGAACAGCCTTTGCAGAGATGAACCCTGTCTAGCTCCTAAAGTAGCTCTAGGACAAAACAGCTCTGTAACAAGAACCATGTATTTAAAAATGCCAGGATAAGGCCACAGCTTGAGCTTCTTGGAGCAGCATGGATATGAAAGTGACAGTTGTACTGTACAAGTATTGTTTGTTATAATGGGACTGATCCAAGATTCTTCTGTGTTTACAGTTTGCTGGTATGAATTGAGGGTGTAGAGGCATAAATATGATCACCTTATGGTCAATGTACTGTACATACAAAAGTGGTGAGGTGGGTGAGAAGAATGGCCTAAAGTTAAATATAACTGAGAAGTCATTTTGGTGTATTGCTTGGAGTTTCTACAACAAAATAATCTTTTTATCGTGTGATGCAGTGTCTGTTTTGTAAACTTTAAGAGGACATTTTATTGTATATACTAGGAATTTCAAAGTACATGCTTTGGAGCAGAGACTGTAATTTTATTGGACTATTATATTTTATTAAATCGTGAAAAAGTAATCACTGGCATATTTTCTTCTTTGGTAAATTTGCATTTTAGTTGTGGTGGTGAAGTTAAATATAACTGCCCTGTGCCAGCCTCATTATATCAGGGCTCAGTACTGCAACAAATGAAGCAAGAAACTCCATAGGTTAAAAAAAACAATAGTTCAAAACTATAGTTCACTGAAGGAAAGCAACGCTTTGGCCATAATACTCTCTTTTTGTTTGTTTAGTTTTCAAGAACATTTGCTTATGTAATCAAATATATCTCTGAAGAAAATCAAAATTGCTTTTAAAAATGAGACATGGTTCACTATTGACAAAGCTTTCATTAGCATTCATAACTTCTTAAGTTATCATAGCTGCACAACTCTGAGAATTACTTGGGGGCATCTATGTCTGTTAAAGACAGTATAGATTTATCTTTTAGTGTTCAGCAGTCCTGAAGTAGAAGTCTTGTGGTAAAACTTTTTGTGATAAGGGATAACATCGCGTTGAGTTACTATCATAGCTTTGGTGGTAAAGCTGAAGAAAATTAAATGCTTTATAATGATTTCATAAAGTACCTGAAAAGATCCACCTCACTTTTATTAGATGCCCTTAAAGGACCATTGCAGACAAACACTGAAAAAAATGTACTTTTTGTCTTGTCATGAAGTTCTACACAATCCAGATAAATCAGTATCACAGTAAAGACTTACTAATCGTTTTAATTTTTTTCTAACTTTGAATGTCATCACAGAGGCAGACATTGTGATGTGATCTTGTTTTCTTAGAAAGCTGCGTCTTGCCTATAATACACTGTGAGGATGCAACTGATGAGAATACAATTCCCTCGGAGCCATTGTTAAATCACAGTCTTATTCATTCAGAATTAAAGTGGTGAAAAATGCTGCCAAGTTTGAGACACCTCAGTAAAATTTTAGTTCATTTTTTTTTTTGCAGTGACACTTATACATTTGTTTCTTACGCGTGTTACACATCTATAAAAAGAAAAAAAAGATTAGAGCAGATATATCATATAAATTTGTTAAAACTTTAAAGGGATGTTCTTGCTTCTGTAGTTAATCTGGCTGTCCAGATAAATTCTAATAGTAATATACCAGGGAATTATATCACTGCTGTTCAAACAGATGAGACTTTATCTAAGGCCAATACACAAGATGGAAAGTTATTCTTACTTAGAAATATTTTTTCAAAGTTATCTTGTAGAATAAAATTAATTGAACATCATACTGAAATCAAGTCAGGGGAGAAAGAAAACATATAAGGTACCAGAGTCACAAAGAAAGGTAATGCATGAGAAAGTGAGAAAGATATTTAAACAGGGAATTAATGAGGAGTCCCAAAGTGAATAGAGCAACCCAGTGGTCCTTGTCCCTTGGTTAAATGGCTGCATAAGATTTTGTAGTGCCTTCCTGAAGCTTAATGAAATGTTCAAATATGGCATTTATCCAATACTTAAAATGGAAGTGTCCATAATAAATAGATTATCTGGGTTCTATCATGAATAGTGTAATACCAAAGATAACACATACATGGTTGTATGTTCACATTTTTGTTGCCTTTTGTAAAGGCAGATCTAGTCAGATTTTTTCTATCTTTGTATTAGGAAAATGCTTGTAATTACAGGGACTAATGTATTAAGAGGTTTAGCAGCTGCCCTTGTCCTGTTTTTAGCTTACTGATTGTCTACAGAAATCCACATCCAATATGCAAATCATGGTGTTTCACTCGCCTAGTCTTGGGTCTACTTTTATCCTCCTCTGTTTTGCTATTGAAATTGGCCCCGAGTCAGTCCCACGTCTTCTCTCTCCTTTGGGCTACACCCTGAGACTATGTTACAAAGTGTATACATTTAGATCTGATGAAGTATTCTGCTAAAGTAATTATCTAAGATAAATAATGCCATATTATTTGAGAAGAACAGGAAACCTCAGACTTAACTTGTTTTTTTTTTGTTTTTGCATGGACTACTAAGTAATAGTAGATTATTGCCTTAGCTTTTCTGCTTTGCTAGGTTTTGGCCTGCTGAGATCCATATTAACAGCAGTGCACCCTTTTGTTGATATTTTATGTTAAGAATCTAGAAGGAAGAAAAGCATCTGAAATGGCAACAGATGTGTAACAGGAATAGAAGGACAGAAAATTAGACTTCCTAGAAGCTTTGTGGGGGCACAATGCTCAGCCACTTAGGGTGCCTATGCTGGAAGGAATTGTGGGAGAAATTATCGAGATTTTCCAGAGCGGAAGCCTGCTAGTGTGCAGATATGTTACCCGAATGAGAAAGAATGATGAATGGTATGGAAGACATGCTAGCAAAGAGATGGCAATGGTTAAATTCACTAGTAAAATTCTGGGACCTGATTTTGGTGGGTAGCAGACTAAGAAGTGGCAGGAGATTCTGGTGGGTTTTCATCTGCATGCGGTTACTTTTTAACATATAACACCTTGATGAAGGAAGTAAATGAGATGAGGTGGGTAGTGCAATCACAAGAGAGTTGGCCAGGGTTAATTTCAAAGATTTTTAGGGCATTCACGGAGGATGACAAGTAGGAAAATGAGAAGATGAGAAATAAGTGGTAGAGGATGATAAATAAGAGCTTCTGCATGTACCAATGAGAATGTGTCTGTCATTTGTCAGGAAGGGCAATAAGGGTAAGAAGATTTAGAATCTTCACTTGGAAATTTGTGTATATTTTATAGACCAACTAGTCCGAATAAAATGTTTCTAATAGCTGAGAACAAATGTCAGAGGTGTGATTCTGAAAAGTGGGGGGCCAGAAACATATTTTCTGGACCTGCAATGGATTGCAAGGTTTTAGGAGGTATCTAGAAGGTACAACAGGGTAAACAGGGGAAAGCCAGGAAGATGGCAGAACATTATCTTTTTTTTGGCAAGTGGGTGCAGTAAGGGAGGTTAATAAAGGGCTTCAAGAATTATTATGAATAATTTCTGTAATAGCCAAAAAAGCAATAATTAGTAAATGGAAGAATAGTGATTATCCGACATCGGAGGAAGTAAAAGAATTGGTAGGAAATGTTTAGAAAGTGAATGAACAGATGTGAAGAGGTCTGCATAAGAAATTCCTAGATGGATGGCATGGATAAAGTGCATAGAGAAGACTGTGGGAATATGAGTAAGGTATTGTTCGGAGGGTAGTATAGGTTTGTGAGTCAAGAATAAAACATGAAATAAATAAGTCCATTTGCAGAGCAGGGCAACTGGCCATAGTTCATCGTCTCCCGATTTCCCACTTGAATTTTCTTTAGAAAACATTTGCTGTATAACCAGAATAATGCAGCATTTAGTGTGACATTAAATGGCTGACAAAACAAAGTACTATGATTTACTGGAAAGCAAGGGTCCTAAAAACCAGCCTTTACCCCTGCCTTGGAAACCACCTTGGATACCTGTGCCTCTATCTACTAACCTAGACCCAAACACCAATACCCATGAAACCAGCGATCCGACATCCCAGAGGAGACTAAATATAAAAATCGTCTAGCAGACTCATCAGTTTTCTCACTGCAGATAAACCCACCAAACTATACATCCAATGTTTTGCCATCTGATAGGCAGTGGGGAGATGCAGCAAGCGTACCTCTGCCTCCCTGACTGCTTATGTTTGAGAGGTTTATAAGTATCCTTGGAAACCTGAACACTCGGATTCTGAACTGAATCCCAGGCTGTTTATGCTCAGCACTGCCAATAAAGTAGCAAGATGCTGCATTCAGTGCAGCTGTGGTGCTGCAGAGGATTCCTAGTGGCTACAGCCACCAGTTCAGTCATTCTCGGGATTGCTAGTCTGCTTTCAGTCCCTCTATAAAGATGTCAAGACCAAGCTAGTAGAGTCCCTACTTACTGGAGCTAGGAAAAAATTCTGCATGATTTCAAGCAGCTGTTTCTGTAATCATTCCATAGATATCAAAGGTATCATTAGAAACTACCTTTGTCCATGGGGAACAAGCCATCTTAACAGGGGCAAACACAAATTGAGAAACTGCAGCATCAATCTAAGCCTGGAAAAGGGAAGTCCATTTTGGATTTGTGCCTTTAGATGCGTCTTTCTGGATCCCTGCAGACCTTCCCTCAATCCTTTCCTTTCATAATCACCATTGGTCTAAGGGATGTGTACCTGAAAATCTGTACAAACTGCCTGCAGGATATTTTTCTGTTTGTTCATCACTGTTCTGTTTTAAAACCATTAAGATTGTCTAGAGCTTCTAGTCTTAATGCCTAGTTCCAGCTTGTTGAATTTCCCAGAACTCAAGGGTTTTCCTGTACCTGGACAGTTTAACTCAGGCCTCATCCTAAGAAGTTACTGTAATGCATCTTGAGTATAGTCTCTACTAGAAAGACTGGGATTTGCTGTTTCTGAGGGAGTTCTCTGACGCTGTCCCAGGATAATCCCAGGTTACACCCTATCAGTGAATGCCATCCTCTGGTTTATTCTTTGACCAGTTATTTCCAGTCAATATTTTTATTAACTCACTTCAGTGGAGCTCAGGAAGTTTGTGGTGTAACTTCCAATGGGCAGAGCCTAAGCCTTTTGATGATCAAATTATGTCCTCACATTTCAAACAAATGTTCATATCTCTGAAACCATAGGGATTATGAAAGTATAAATGACAGATTCTTCAGCACAAACTATTTTTATGGTGGTATTTTTAGATTCTAGGTCTTAAACAGAATTGTATAAGTCACAGTAAACAGTATTACATTTGTACTATTTTCTAAACAACTTACAATATCTCAGCAGCCACTCAAGATATGCACATACTGTCAGCAGCATTTTATTCATCTAGTTGACAGCTTTCATATGGGACTAAGGAATTCTATTTACCTGCATTAGACAGGTCAAATACTGATGCAGCTGAGTTTGCTATTGTACAAGCTTTAGGATGAAATATTTTGAAACCTTGTGCATAGCATGGTTTTTGAATTACTGATCAAATATGAACAGGCAATATTTGACTCATCCAGGCATCAGGAGTTAACTGCAGATGCACCTGGAGGCGTCACTCGGATATAGAGTTAAATATCAAGATACCATCCTAGCCAAATGGCCTTTTACTGTACTTTTGGTACAGATGTCAACTTGAATTAAAAATTTAGTTCTATATTTTCAATATCTAAATTCACTTAAGTGAAAAGTTGACCCTCAGTCCATCAGAGGCGGTATTGTTTCAGTGCTGTCCCATATTCATGTGCCTAAAACGTCAAATGCTGAGTTGAGCTGTTCTCCTGGTATGATGCAACTAAAAATGGGGGAGAAACGCCACCCCATTGTAACAACTCTGGATAATTACCTTTAAATAAAACTCTAGTAAGCTTCCATGAATATCTGATTAGTGCCTAAGTTAATACTTTTCATAACCATTCCATTCCTGTAACATGGGGTATGGGGGTGGAACAGTCCACAACATCCATTGTAATGTTGCTGTTTACCATGCTGTGTTCCAAACCAATAATTGCCATTAGTCTTTGATTTAAGTTTTTTGTTTAAGTATTGGCTGCATCAGACCCTCTAGCATTCACACTTGGTTAGAAGTGGATTGCTAATAGATTTATGCACTTTGGGTATTCCAAAAATGGTTTTGCACCTCTTTACTCGTTTGCCCTTGCATTAATACATCTGTCATATTTCTCATCCATTATTACAAGCCCTCCTTTAGCTGGTTTCATAATTCTTAGCAATTTATTCACTGTCAATCCCTGCTGGAATTCCCTAAGAAGGGCTTGAATGTGGCCATAAACTGCATCTCTGGGTCAAGCTAAGCTAGAGTCCCAATTTAGTTATGGCTGTGTCCTGCCAGGAGTTGGGCAAAATTGTGGGTGAATGCCACGGTGTATTGGATCTGTGAAGGTATGCAAGTGAAGATATTAGCTCTGATATGGAGGGAGCCCAGCTGTGAAAGATGGATCTTAAGTCCTTTCACAAGTGACAGATCCCTTTAAACAACTGTCTCTCTTGCTGTAGTTAAGGTAATTTGCCTACATAGCTGCTGTTCGAGCAGAGCAATACTGTAACAGTGCACTGTCTATGGGAATAAATCTGGACAGTTAAATAGTTACTGAGGCAGAGCTTGCGTGATACCATAAGCTGATGTGCCCAGGGTACATTTTTTGAGTATATGAACTGCTCTTTCCAATTTCCACTTGGTTCCTAGCAAGTAAGTCCCTTTAATCTGAGGACCAGGGAGGTGGTCTAGGCATATCTTTGAGATGGGAGGAAATTGGTAGTGCACCCTGTGCACATGGTATCTTTTGGGAGCCCAGAATTCCTCCCTTTTATGTTGAGACCAGCATTTAACCATTGTGCAGTTTCTTTGCCTTTTTGTAAACTTCTGGAAAATCAGTATATGTGACAATTTGCTGCTATCTTTTAACGGTGGGAATTGCAGATCCATAAAGGATCCTAGACTTTCATACTGGCTTTCAGAACTAAACACATGCCTTATTAAAATGTTCAAGATGCAACTTTCATGAGTCTGCAGTTTAAAAGTTCAATGAGTTTGTTTCCAAATTAAATCTAAAAGGGCTAGTATTTTCAGGTGGAGTAAGGCTGTTCGTGGACAAGCGCATATGGCCAGCATGCCAGGAAATTGCTATGAAGGTCCTTCATTTGAAGGAATGTACAGCTGGAATTATACCTTGTACTACAGTTCCACTGGATTTAAGTGTTCATTGTGTGGAGATAATAAAATTATCAGAATGCTGCAGATTCCTGTCTCCTTGTCTGCTGATGCAGCCAGCATAAATGACTAAGTGCATAATTGTGTAGTTTGAGAAGTAACTGGAGTCTGTCTCTGACTAAATTGCTGTTGTGTCATTTCTGGATAGGTTTGATTTCAGTAGGATAGTTTTTAGAAGAAAGTGAGTTGTTGGAATACTGAGTTTGTAGAAAGACCTGTGTGCATTAAACCGCACTAGTTTTTTTTGGATAATCTATAGTTCTACTATAGGACAGGTTCACAGTTTGACTGTATTGACAGTGCTTGCTTTGTGTCACTAACGGATTCTGAAGACTGTTTTCAGTGGAAGAATCTGAAATTTGTCACTTTTTTCTAGTTTTTCACAGGGGAGTCGTATAATCTAGATGGCATGGTGGCTTACCTAAACTATCGTGAAGATGGTATTACTCCATACATGTTGTTCTTTAAAGATGGTTTAATTGAGGAGAAATGTGCAAGTATGCATTTTTTTGTTCATATTGGTTTTATTCAATTCAAATTTTTACTAAATGTGGGTGTGGATGCTTTTATATTGTAGTTGTCACAGATTGTGTAAGGTGACAATTGGAATACTTGTCAGCATGTTGCCTTAAATCTGATTTGGGGCATGAGAGCATAATTTGCCCGGTATCTAGTGATTTTATTTTAAGTTAGTACCATTCTCCACTCAGGAGTCATAGAACAACTCACTAAGCTAGGCATCAACCCCCATATCACTAGGTTGGTTGCAAACTGGCTCACAGAACCCACAGTGTGAAAGTAGCTGACTCCAAGTCAGACTGCCGACCAGTCATGAGTGGAGTCCCACGGGGATCAGTCCTGGGTCTTCTCCTGTTTGATATCTACTTCTCAGAAGTCCAGGCCAGCACGAAGGGACTCTGGCTGGCAAAGTTCGTAGACAATTGCAAGTTGGGAGCCATCAACTCCCCAAGTGATATCCTACAGAAAGGCCTCACTGAGACCAACGACTGGTGTCAGAACCATGGCCTTAAGCTCAATGCCAAAAAATGTCATCATCCCTATTGGGAAAAACCCGGTTTCCATGAATTACCACATAGATGGTTGTCCACTAAACACAGAAGGTGTTATAAGAGATCTGGGAACACAGGTTAACAGCAATCTCTCTTTTGACCACCACCTTGCCACTGTGGTCAGAAAGTCCTATGTGGCACATCTCATTACTAAGTGATTTGCTTCCAGGAAGAAAGAGGTCATTGTCTCCCTCTACTCTTCCCTCATTAGGCCAATCATAGAGTACAGTGCCCCATTTGGCATGTACCTCACTAGACACCTGCCGCAACTGGAGAGTCCACAAAAGTACCTCAGAAAGAGGATCCTAGGCCTTAAACACTTGTCCTATATGGACAGACTCAAAAACTCCAACTATTCTGTCTCATATCGCCTACTTAGAGGCTATCTCTGCTTAACTTTCAAAGCCATTTCTGACCCAGCTCTGTTAGAAATGCTACAGCTAAAGAAATCACAATCCCTCTGCACCACACGCTCCAGAGACCTCAACCTCATTACCACAATCAACACAATGTGCTGGAGGGACAGGTTAATAACCCAGAGACTGGCCACGCTATGGAATAGACTTCCCATACATGTCAAACAGAGCACCTCACTGGCCCTCTTCAAGAGAAATCTTGAATGGATGGGAAATAGAAATTCACCCCGGGGATCACTCCAGTGGCTCTACTTGACAGAGGTACTAAGAACTAAGGTCTGGTGGCACGATGCCAGGGTAATCCTTTGGGCTAGGCTTGTAAAGGCTCCAGGGCCATTAGCTTAGTACACACCTATGAACCTATGATTGTGCCGAAGGATGTCAGGGTGATGGTGGAATAGCCTCTGATATTGTTCGTTGTTTTATTTTTATTGTTTCTTTTTATTTAATAGTTATGGAGAATAGTAAATATAATTTGCTAATGTTGATTTTAGCAGAATATGCAAAGCTTTAGCAGTTTTTAATATCTTGTTTAGATGATGGTATTTATCTGAGGAAGCTGTGCGACAATTGTACATAGTTTATATGTTTTTTTTCTTTCATATTGTATGATGTCATACAGAGGTTCAGATAAATGTATTTCTGAGTCAAAAATAAGCACTATCACAATCACATTGTTGCACAGAAAAATTGGGGCTAAAGAGAAATGCTACTCAAGATATTATTTGTAAATGGATAATGTATACAAAACTAAATTTTGGTTTTGTAGTTGCAGTTACCATAACAGTAGTATGTTCGAATTCCTCACTACTGCAGTAGACTTTGGCTATTTGGTTTGTATCCTGTCCAGGATACAACAACCAGCCACCAGCTAGCTTCACAAAGCTCTGGCTCCCCCACCACACATTCACTCTTGAGTGTTGATTGAACAGTCTATTTGTGGAGGAAATCAGCATTCCAAGTGAAGTTTACTTCAGAATTTCTTCAGGACTTTCTTGCCCATAAGAATAGAAGTGTTCTAATCCTGAAAAAGCAACATATAATAGAAATAAAAAGTTTATATCCCGACCAAATATATATATATATATATATATATATATATATATATATATATATATATATATATGGGTCTACTTCAGTAGACCGACAGCTCACTTACCCGACACCCAGTTGCTGATGACAAGACCGACACCTTCAGAAGACCGACATCCGGAAGATCAATGTTTCACGCGAGGTAAGTAACCTCTTGGCCATCCTGTTGAACTTTGCCCTTTACCCCCATGGTAATGTGTTCTCAGAGTTGGTATATTTAGTTAGGGGGTGTGTGTGGGGCAAAGCCCCCCACATCGGTGGGTTTAGTTTTACTTACTTTAGTTAATTTTATCTGGATGGCCAAGCGGTTACTTACCTTGCTTGAAACGTTGGTCTTCCAGATGTCGGTCTTCTGAAGGTATCGATCTTGTCATCTCGGGCAACTGGGTGTTGGGTGAGTGAGTGGTCAGTCTACTGAAGTAGACCCATATATATATATATATATATATATATATATATATATATATATATATATATATATATATGTACACACACACACACACACACACACACACACACACACACACACACACACAGAAAGGGGGATAATGGTGGGTGTGACTACTACAACAATGAGGAATTTGTAAATTTGCTGTTATCACAACTGTATTATATTCATCATTCTCACTGTTGCAGTAGCCTTTAACTATTTAGGTTGATTAACAAATCTAATCTGACTTGTGAGGAGGAATGTGGATCCAGGAACCTTAGGAGAGTACTTCTATCAAAAACAGTCCTCGGCCTGGAAAAGGAATCCAGTCTGTAATACTTTGCAAAAAAGAATGTACAGAGGACCATGTAGTTGCCTCTAGAATGCTTCTAGAGCCCACCCATTTCCAATATGCCATCAAAGAAAACAAGGCTCTATTAGAATATGAATTAATTCTGCCGGAAATGTTTTACCATAGTGGGAATAATAAGAAAAGATATAGCAAGGAACAACCAACTGGAATTGTCTAAATTGACAAAAGTTGTCCTTTTCCGGTCCTATAATGCAAATTCCACAGCTGTATAGCTTTCTTAAAGGACTTAGTACTGTCAGAATTAAGCCAGGATTACAAAAGCATGACCAGAGTATATAGACTCTATTCTTCCTGCAATTAAAAAGAATTGAGGGCTATGGATGGCTAGATTCAAGGTACACTCTAAAAGTAGTAAGGTTATATATGGGGGATATTTTTACAGATAACCCTATGTTGTGTCTTTCAGCTTTTCCCAGTTAGGGGTCACCACAGCGGAACTCCGGTCCGCTAATGATTGGCAGTTGATTTTTACGTGCCGAGTTGCCGCCCTGACGCACAACCTTCAACCAAGGTACACCCATTCACGCATGTCTCCACACAGAAGACGCTCTAGCTAATAATTGAACGGGACAACGTCTTGCTGTGAGGCAGCACCACCACCGCGGTTTTACAGATAACCCTATAAATATGAAAATGCTAAATGGTTAACCCACAGTGAATAATTGCCACCAGAATACTCTCTTGTAGATGTCAGAGCAATAAACCAGTTAGCCTACCAAAAGACGAACCCAAAGCAGCCAGAATAGCTGGTTCATACATAGACAGAAATAACTTACCCTGCAAAAAATAAAGATCACAGTTAAGTGTCACCTGAATAACAAATGGGCTTACATATCAATGGAAAAACCTGTGTGTGGAACAGCTTCAGCTAAGTCTGAAATGTAGAGGAAGATCCATTGGTAGACATGTTGAAATGGCTGATCAATACTCCTTCCCAAATGGGTAAACAGGCAATAGGATAGTAACTCACATAAATGCTTGAGAACCAGTGGAAATAATACTGGATAGGACCCTGGTTATAAATGAGGCACCAACCAGAAAATCTTCACCGGTTAACATAATATTTTCTAGTGGCAGCATTTCTTGCCTCCTTTAATAACTGCTACATATCCTCAAGAAAAAGTTGCCCAAAAGGTATTAGAACTTAATCAACTAGGCAGTCAGTTGTAATTGTTTGAGACTGGGGTGTATTAAATTCATCCTGTATTGTGACAGTAGATCCAATCTGTGAGGAAGATTGTGGTTATTGCCCCTGGCTGATTCCATAAGAAGCGAAATCTAATGTTACCTGGGTCAGAAGGGAGTCACCACAATAATTTTTGGAATGCCCTACTGAATCTTCAGAATGACCCTGGATATCAGTGGAAAGGGTGGAAATGCATCTGTTTTCTAGGCCTGCCTGCGACAGTTTCTGGTGCAGAATTTATTTAGTTGTCTGTTTTGAAAGGAGGCAAACAGATCTATTTGAGGTGTTCCCTACAGTTGGATTCATTGTTGGAAAACCCTCTCAATCAATTTCTTTTCAAGAGGATCTGTCCTGGTCCTGCTCAACTTATCCGCCATTACATTTTGCTCTGACAGAATTTAAGATTTTTGGAGGATTATACAATGGTGTATAGCTAAATTCCAAGCCATCATAACAAGAATGTACACAGGATAAGACCCGGTGACCTCCTATTTGTTTATGTAACACATCACTGTGGTACTGTCTTTAATCACCTGTAATGTCCCCACGGACAACAGGCTGTGAAGAGATTGCATAGAATGGCTCACAGCTAACATGTCTTTGACATTTATGTGGTTTGTTCGGTCAGAACTGTCCCACAGGCCATAGAAACTATTTCTCAACCAAAACATGAGGTGTTGTATTGCCTATACCAAATGCAGTTCTTTCTTGATAAAGCCCAAAAATGTAATTTGAAAATCCCAGAGGATGAGAATGTTGGGTCCACATTAAAAAAAAAAAAGACATTGACTTTGTCTCATGTATAACATGGCAAAAGGAATCATGAGAATCATAGCAGCCATGAACCTTGGGATCATTAGATATTCTCTGGCTGAAGTCTCAGATGGATTGGAGAACAACAGTAAAGTTTCCAGATGCATATTTAACTTTTCCTTTGTATGAATGCCTTTCTGTATCTAGAAGGCAATCTAAAAGCACAATCCAGTATGACCAAATCAAGGAGGATTTTTGAAAATGTATTTGGAAAACCAGATTGTTAAGGCGTGAACAAACCTATGTTAAGTACTGATATCTGACAAAAGACTCTGCAAAGATCAGTAAAGAGTCTAAATAAGGAACATGTGTTGATCAGCATTTTTTAGAACTAATGTTACCATAAAACTCAGAAGAGGAATAACAAGTAGCAGACTCTGAAGGGTCAACATTTTGAACTTTGGTACTTTCACAAACCAGTTGAGAAAGAAAAGGCCTACAAGTGATCTCCAGGAAAACATGGTCTTTGAAACCAGAAACATTCTGGACTAAAAGCTCTCCTTCTTTTGGTCTAAAGGCACTGGTAATATGACTCCTAGGGTAAGCATATGTTGAAGAACCAGAGCAAAAAACTCTATTTGATTCAGAGGGTAGGGAGGAATTCCCCTTAAAGGAGGTATGTGTATTCTATGCTAACTGTAACCCTCCTGAACAAGTATTAGTACTCAAGATCTGTGGACAAATGTAAATGTTGACAGCTGGCCTGTAGGACAGACTAAGATATGTAGGGATGGGGGGTGGGGGGGGGGTGGTGGTGGTGCTGGTACAGTCATTCTGAAGGCATAGTTTTCCCTTCTTCTAAAAGTTGTCTCTCTCCTGCCATCTCTTTTTTATTCCCTGTTTGCCAGCAGATGGCAGGGAATTATTATTTTGTCTTTTTTTAAAGGGGAAAAGAAAAAGAGGTGTTGCAAGATTCATAATGTGGGGTGTGACAATTCTAAGTAACTCTTGTGAATTAATTTGTCTCTGTCATCAAACTGTTTGAGAGCCTGAATAGCAGCAGGGCCAAACAAAACCTCCTCGACTGCATTAGAGTTTAAAATCTCAGACTTTACCTCATCCAAACACTTTTCAGTACATACCCAGGTAGATCTTTTCAAAACAGTAGCAGTAGTAGATGCCCCAGACATAGTATCTGCATAATCATACACAGCCTTCAGCATGTTTAGACACCTGAGACATGTTAGAAATTGTAAGATTCACACAGAACCTACCTTTTGAATGAAGCGTGGCAGAACAATCCCACAGGATTTTAACACCTGGCATAATAGACTGAAGAAGTAAATTATCTTATAAAATATGTATAATACCCTACCAACTTATCCACAGGAGTTGGGTTGGTACTAATACATCCTTCTAAGTTGGGAACTGCTGATTGAGGGCTCAGTGTCTGTTATTCTAAAAGTGTATTAGTTCTGGTTTAAGCACTTGGGCTTCAGGCCAGTTATTTTACATTAAAAGGGTTTGTGGTCTGCACTCTTGTGGGTGGAGAGGCTGGACTCTGCCCTTCTGAGCTGGGAATTTCTGGTTAAAGGCTTATAGTGCCTGCATAATTGAACTGCTTCTTACTGAAATTGGTACACCTTGTTTGCTGTAGCACAGACTAGATCCAGGCCTGCTGAATCTAGCTTTGTTTGTATAACTTGAGCACTAATCCAGGCATTCTTTAAAGTATTAAATTGTATTTATTACTGCTTGGTAGTAACTTGATTAAAGTGTAGCTATCATTCTAAGACTTTTGGATTAAGCACTTGGGCTTCAGACCAGTTGTTTTACATTAGGAAGGTTTGTGGCCTGCACTGTGGTGGCAGGACAGGTAGCTTACATCCTTCTAAGTTGGGAACTGCTGATTGAGGGCTCAGTGTCTGTTATTCTAAAAGTGTATTAATTCTGGTTTAAGCACTTGGGCTTCAGGCCAGTTGTTTTACATTAGAAGGGTTCGTGGTCTGCACTCTTGTGGGAGGAGAGGCTGGACTCTGCCCTTCTGAGCTGGGAATTTCTGGTTAAAGGCTTATAGTGCCTGCATATCTGAGCTGTTTCTTACTGAAATTGATACACCTTGTTTGCTGTAGCATAGACTAGATCCAGGCCTGCTGAATCTAGCTTTGTTTGTATGCTTGTTGTTTGTTTGCTTGTTATTTCCCTAAAACGCTAATTCCACCAAAAACGTGGCTTTTCAGTGCTTCTGTGGATCCCTAGTGATATCTGCATTGCTTACTGTACTTATTTCCTTGTTTCACTTGAAAGAAAGGTACTGTTTGTCGTTTTTGCATTTAAGTTACCTGTAACACATTGCATTTAAGTTACCTGGCACTTGCTCACTAAACAAATTATATAAGTCAGCACTAAAAAATTAAAAGCACTACACCCTCACAAACTCCCCTTGAGTACCTTGTTCCCCATTGGCCCTTTTTTCAATTATAAAGGAATTCCCAATACTATTCTAGCATGTCCCAAGGTCAGTTGTCAATCTCCTCTCTGGTCCAGCTGGTGAATCTGGGAATCTTGAGGCAATGTTACAACTGCCTCATGTACACAGACAACCCTCTCCTCCTCCCAACAAATTCCAACACATGTGAGAGATGCAACCATATAGCTATACTGGAGGCTAAGCTCTCTCAACTCAGTACTTGCGAAACCAGTCAGGAGGAGAAGGAAACCACACTCACTACAATTCCAGTCTCACATAGACCTACCACGACAGCAAACCGAACACATAAACACACAAAAACATACTCGGAGGCTCTAAATAAAAATCTGCCTAAGCAGCAGAGACCTCCAAAGCTGACACCCAAGCAACCGCTACCCCAAAACAAAACACGTGCAACACATAGCTCACAAAGCCAGTGTGCCGAATAGTCACAGCCCTTAAGGCTAAACAACACACCTGATACACTTGTAATAGGTGACTCTATCATCAGGCACACTGACGTCCCACTCACCAGGCTGAACAAGGAGAAGGTCACGGTGAGCTGCCTGTCGGGCGCTAGGATCCGCCACATAACACAAGCACTCAGGTCACTCCAAGGCAAGTACAAATATGACTCAGTCATTGTCCATGCTGGTGTGAATGACCTGAGACGTACCTCTCTGGACTACATGAAAAGAGACATAGAGGAGCTCTCTGAGCATGTAGCCCAGGCCGATATGACCCTGACCTTGAGTAGCATCTTACCCTCACCAAGAATGATGCCACAATATGAAGACAAGATGATCAATTTCAACAACTGGCTTAAGTATTGGTGTCATTCAAAGGGGATCCAATGCCTGTCAGCCTGGGATGACATGCTCGACTAGCCACGATGCTTCGCTAGGGACGGCTTGCACCTGTCACCCCTGGGCTTTCGGATATTGGCAAAGGCTCTTGCTACCCCCATAGTGCCTTTTTTAGGCAAAGACAAACCCACCTCCATAGGTATCACAAGGGATAAGAAACTAAGAGTAATGCTACTCAATGCCAGAAGTCTAAACCTCAAGATGCACGCACTCAAAACTCTCCTTAGCATGGAGAACATCGATATCTGTGCAGTAACAGAAACCTGGTTCAAGGCTCCCGAGAGCACCCCAGCACTACCAGGTTATACCTCATACCATGCTTTTTGGCCCCAAAACTTGGACCAAACCATAAAAGGAGGGGGAGTATCAATATTTGTCAAAGATACCCACACTTCCAGGTTGGTGGCACAGCACGAAGCATCAGAGACTATCCATGTGCAACTAACAGTGGGTAAAACTGCCTTCCAGTTTATAGCCTGCTACAGACCACCCTCCCAAACCCAGGAACCCCACTCGGCCTTCCTGAGAACACTGGAAAATATGAAGGTCTCTCCAAACACCATTATATTGGGCGACTTCAACTACCCAAACATAGACTGGGAGCATTACTTTAGCTCCAACACCCTAGCCCAAAGGTTCCTAGAATTTATAAACTCAAATGCTATGGAACAACTTGTTACCACTCCCACAAGAGGGGAAAACATACTGGACCTGATCATCACCAACATGGGGACTCTATGCTCCAGACCAGAAGTGTATCCCTCACAGGTAAGATCAGACCATAAACTAATCTCACTGGATATTCACATCCCGACTCCACCCACTGCCCTGAAAACCAGAGTGAAAAACTTCTCTAAAGCAAATTTCACACTCCTCAAAACCAAGGTGGAATCCTTCAAAGCCCTAGGGCCTGTGGAAAATACGGCCCAGACCACAGAATCCTTTATAAACGCATTCTGTGAACACCTTCAGGAATGCATGGATCATGCAATCCCAAATAAAACCAAGACCCAATCCTCCAAAGGCAGACGTCCTGTCTTGTGGACCCCAGCCATAAACAAACTATACAATAGAAGGAGGAAGCTACTACATGATAGAGCAAAATCCCAAAAAGGGAAGGCATCTCTGATCAGTATTAGCAAAACACTACGGGCACTCATAAAATCGTCTAAGGCCAGCTTCAAGAGAAAAATTGCACAGGACACTAAGGATAATCACAAGGCTTTCTTTAGTTATGTTAGGAACCTGGGTGGGAATTCCCAGATATGCTCAGAATTAGTCCAGAATGACAAAAAATACACCAAACCCACAGACATTGCCAACATCCTAGCTGACAGGTTCAGCGCAAACTCCCCCCCCCACCAAAAGGGCAAATATCTATCCCAGCAGAGTGCTGCCCCCCTGACATCTCAGATGCTTAGGTAAGAGCTGCCCTCTCCAAAGCAAAAAACACAGCATCAATGGGACCAGATGGTGTCCCGGGCTGCGTCCTACATGAAATTCAAGAAAAGCTAAACCCAAACATAAAACTACTGTTCAATCTCAGCCTTACTACAGGATATGTACCCAAAGAGTGGTGTACAGCAACAGTGGTCCCTCTCCACAAAGGTGGTGCCTCAACGGATCCTGGAAACTATCGCCCCATAAGCCTGACTAGCTTGGTCTGCAAAGCTATGGAAAGGATCATCATGGACCTCATAAATAAAGATATTGGGGACCTACAGACACTGGATCCTACCCAGTTTGGCTTTGTTAAGGGCAGATCCTGCCTCTTAAACCTGGTTGATTTCTTTGAAACAGTCACCAAGGCCATTGATGAGGGGAAGGTGGTCCACACAGCCTACCTGGACCTCGCAAAAGCCTTCAATACAATACCCCACTCGGGCATTATAGATAAGCTCACCAGCTTAAATATAAACCCCTATGTCACTAGATGGGTTGCAAACTGGCTCAAGGACAGAACCCACATGGTTAGAACCGCTGGAGCCATGTCAGACTCCAAACCAGTTACAAGTGGCGTCCCACAAGGCTCAGTCCTGGGACCTCTCTTGTTCGGTATATATTTCTCGGAGGTACAGACCAACACGGAAGGACTGTGGCTGACCAAGTTCGCAGATGACTGCAAACTGTGTGCCATAATCGACTCTTCAGCCGACACAAGCATCCTCCAAAAGGACCTCATAGAAACAGACAACTGGTGCCAGAGCCATGGCCTCAAGCTAAACGCCAAACAGTGTATAGTCATCCCCTTTGGCAAAAGCAAAGTGCCCACAAATTACCACATAGGTGGTAATCCATTAAGTACAGAAGAAGTAATTAGGGACCTGGGGACCCAAGTTGATAGCAATCTCTCATTTGACAACCACATGGCCAAAGTGGTTAGAAAAACATTTTATATAGCCCACCTAATCATGAAGGGATTCACATCTAGATCAGGGGAGGTCATTGTGCCTCTTTACTCATCCCTCATCAGGCCCATAATTGAGTACAATGCCCCTTTTTGGATGTACCTTACCAGACACCTGCAGCAACTGGAAAGATCCCAAAAGTACCTCACCAAGAGGATCAAAGGGCACAAACAGATGCCATATGCTGCCTGGTTAAAGAAACTCCAACTCTACTCAGTGGCATACCGCCTGCTCAGAGGCGATCTGTGCCTGACGTATAAAGCCATGTCCAACCTGGAATTAATGGACATGCTGCACCTCAGAAAATCCAAATCCCATCGAGCTATGCTCTCGAGAGACTTCAACATCAACACTGAAATAAATAGGACATGCTGGAGGGACAGATTCATAACCCAGAGGCTCCCTTCACTCTGGAATAAAATCCCAGTCCAGGTTAGGCAGAGTCCCTCATTGACTCTCTTCAAGAGGAATCTTGATGAGTGGATGGGAGATCGTAGGTTTACCCTGGGTATCACTTCTGTGTCACTGTTAGACAGAGGCACAGTATACTAACCTCGAAAAAGGGCGTAGCAAAATTAATTTAAAATGGGTGGCGAAAGCCAAACACACTCTGGCTAGGCTTATAAATGCCCTAGGGCAGATAGCCTAGTATGAACCTATGAACCTATAATAAGTGTTATGTGTTTTTTTGGAGTGGGGGACTGAAGGCTGAGGGTCAGGGTTATTGCAGGGAGAATTATCACATCCTGTAAGGCCGGCATAAAAGGAGGAAATGGTGCAGCATGATGTAAATCCACTTGCATATAATAATATCTCCTCACTTTAGGGGAAACATCCACTTGTTCCTGCAAAAGTGAATCATTTATCCTGGAACTAGTCTCAGAAAACTGAAACTCTTCTAATGGAGTTGGGCAGAACAAACTTTCCTCTGAATCAAAGTCAGACAAAGAAAAGACATTGTCTCTGTCTGTGCCAGAATCCTTGGACATATTTTCCTCAGGAATGAGTTTTGTTTCATGACAGAAAGCCTACAATTAACTCCTGGCTAACATCCTTATGAACACACAAAATGTCTTTGGATGATCAATGTCTAACCTTTAGTTTCTTTTCTCTGTGGACTTTCTTGGAGGAGGACCAAGAAGGGGAAGGTATATCATCCTGAAGAAGACGTCTCTTTTCTTGGACACCTTGAGAGGACTCTCTCAATGTGTTTACTGCACCTAAAATGGCCTTCAAGGCAACTCTAGAGGGATTTGAGGAAACCAATAAATGATCAGAGGAAACTGCAACAGCCACTGCAGAGTCACCTATCATCATCTGAGACATTGAGTGAGCCCACACTGAAGGCAAGAGTGCATGTTTCAACTGTTTTGTTCTTTTTAGGTATGTTGGAAGAATGAACAGTAGGACTGGTGTAAGAATATGAGCTGTAGCCAAAGAAGAAGCCTGACTGTTCATAATTGCTGCTATGAAAAGTAATTTGGAAGGTTAGTAGTCAGACAAGTGTTCACAAACAAAACACACACACACACACACACACACACACACACACACACACACACACACATACACAGAGTTCCCTATAAAGTCCCCAGTCCCTCAAAATTCCAAAGTAAAAAGCACAAGCAGTACGCATAAACGAAGAAATGAAGAAAAGATGTCAAAAAGCATACAGAGTACCAAATAAAAAATCCATTCTAGTTCTGAAATACACTTCCCACAGCTTAAATATAATACTTTCAAGCAAAATATCTTAAGCAGTAAAATATTGAAGGTAAGTAGTCACTAACCATACACAAGCACCAAAACATTCAGTGTTTTAACTATGTAAAAACAATTTGCAAGTTTTAAATTTTTATACTGAAGTTAAAAAGTAAAAAAAGCAGTACATTTTTCATAAAATAGCTCTAGTATTCAATAATAATCCCTGTTCTAAAAACTTCTGATATTAATAAAATTGCTAGCATTATCAGGAAATAAAAAAATACATCACAAATATTTAAAAAGGGCAATATTTTTGTTCCTTTATAGGAACTTATCTGCCAAAAATGAAGCCTATAGTCAGTTGTTCTTTCCTGTGAAGTCTCCCATATATTATTCCTTGAGGCAGCAAGAAAGTTCTGAAGAAATTCTGTAGTAATCCCTAATTTGAATGCTGATTTCCTTCCACAAATGGGCTGTCCAATCAACACTAAGAGTGAAAGCATGGGAGGAAGGAAGGGAGAGCTTAGTGAAGCTGGCCAGTTGTATTTTGGGCAGGATATTAGGCTACTAGAGCAGTGAGAATGATGAGTATTACCATATACCAGACAGCTGTGAAAAAAAAAAAAAACACAAATGTATTTTTTTATTTTTATTTTATTAGCAGGTAAGTGGACCTGACTTCAGGGTGTTTTCTCCTCCATGGACTAGTTACAGTAAATAGGATTAAGATGCAATGACATAACTGCATTAGTAAAAAAAGGAAGAGGAAAAAGCTCAGATTAGTCAATAAAACTTTGTGGAATTTTCTACCTCATTCACAGGACTTATTTTCTGGGGTTCAGTGGTAATGACAGACTCTTTCAATCTTAAAACTGTTATTGTTTAGGTTGTGAAATAAACACCGCATATATTGCTTAACTGCATCAAGCAACGACTTTAAATGCAATTCATGTAGATGAAACATTCACAAACATTAACAACAAATGCGTATATACAATAATCTGTAATTTGTATCTCAGTACAAATGTCAGTTCTGCTGAGAAATATGATGATTGTAATAGAATGCATAACTCCTGGTGCAGCTGATACTTTAGTAGGCAACTGATAGCAAGTTATATTATTTATGGTGATACTCTACAACTACAGTCTAACTTATGTACAAAACTACTAATCTAGTTCAGGGTTGCAGGGAAGTCACAGTATGTCCCCATACTCAGCATGCATAAGGCAAAACATTAATCCTGGATGGGGTGCCAGCCCATCGAATGATGTATGCTTATACATACCTGCTAACCCTAACACTAAGTCTGTCCCTGACCTTAACCCTAACCTGTATATTAAATAAAAAAAAACCTTCTTAAAAAACTACCACTATACAAGATAACTCAGACATTCACCACACATGCGCATGCGCACACACACACACACACACACACACACACACACACACACACACACACACACACCTACTATACATCCCACTTACCAGTTTCAATGAAACATACACCCGACAAAATATATGTTTGATAAACCAGATGTTTGACTAAAAAACATTACACTTCCACCTGTCCACCAAAACAATCATTGAGCAAAGAAAAGGAACTCATGAGACATATACTGCATAGGATCCTGAAACTATGAACTGTGCAAGTTACACTGTCAAATGATTCAGAGACAAACATACATGAAAATAAAAGTACTGCTTTGTCAATATGTAAGGGGAAGAGAATAGTTTAAGCAAATTAGTAGAAATAATGTGCAGAATATGCCACTGGCTGTACAAAACCTTGATAGCAGTTTAGAGACAAGATATGAAGTAATATTGCGCAACAGTATCACCAACAAGTAACTATGCGGTATTAGAGTGCACATAAACAAAGTTGCATTCAGGCATAAGCCAGCTATGCTAAGTTTTTAAAGCTTTATTTCTTGTTCTGGGATCTTGACTGAACTTTTGCTGTAGTGCTAAGAAGGCATCCAGAAACATGCACTGTCCTGAGCGGTGGGGGAGTGCTGCACTTTTGTAGGGGGCTTCATTCTAGAAGGTGTTGTGCTGGGGTGTACAAGCTGATAAACAGTTCCAAAAATGCTGGTTGTACTTCTACACGTAAATGGTAATGGAATAACTCATAGCAATATACACAGCAACCAGTGTTAGTGCGGATATCTTGTATAAAATATGTATACCATTAGTAATAGGCTTTGGAGTTCTTATGCTGAGTGTAGCATCTACAGTAATGTGGATAACCACCAGCAGAGTGCAATGTGATTTCAAGGTAAGTGTATCTCAAACAGTAAGTGACTGGTATGAGTTACTGTGGAGAAACAAATTAGTTCCTCGGCATCTCACTTACCTTTGGATAAAGCAGTGTAATACACTAACTTCCTTCAAAAAAAACAGGCCCTATCTAATTGGATGGGCATTCATAAATACATCCTGGGCATGACTGGCATAGCCCTCATCAAGAAGGAAGGTCCAGCCTATGGTGAGAAATGTCAAGGCATAATGATTACAAGAGTCAGTAGCCTTGGACTTATGATTTCTATATGTGTAGGCACCTCTGAGTGAAGTTTACATTCCTGGTTATACAGTACATCTGCATAAAAGTACAATGAATGCTTATTGCATCTATAATGAGATAATAAAGAATTCACTAACTGCACTATTGATAATGTTGAGATGTAACAGAAAAACTCAAGTTATTTTCAGTATTCATGTTGTTTTTCAGAAAACCATGATTCTATGAGCTTTTTTCACTGAACAGACATAAATCCACACTATTTTTTTTTCTCCAATGTTGTGTGAACACAGACAGATTATAATAGTTATGAGGCCTGCACAGGATGGAGGGTGATATCATATCTATGTTATTCATAGTCTTGAGAGAGCTGGGAAGACTTTTACTGACCTTTACAATATTGGTTAAGCTTTTTTGTTGATTTTCTTGGGTCAACCTCTTGTGGCTCCTAAGGACTCAACCTGTAATATTAGTGCTGGTACCAATATCTCTATTCATTGTACTACCTCTTGTCTTTCATCCATTGTTTGAAGCAAATCAATATATTAAGGAAGATGTGAGGACCATTACAAAAAAATAATGAAAATTTTTTTTAGCCAAATGTGCATATATCCAAGGGCAGGCATAGATTCTCTTTCTCTAGTTTATAGACATTATATAAAGTAGACAGGGGTGATAGTTATAGCCAGTAACTACTTATGGACTTTAAGTGGTAGCCTGAGATGGGTGCTTACTATGCCCCTGGATCAAAAGATATACTTAGCATCAAACTCGTTGATATTAAATGACAGAAGCTGAACACTATATTTTTAAATGTGGATGGCAGCTTATCATGTGGCTATTTGATTGGTTTTAAGTTTATATATAGTCTGCATTTTAAATGAATAAGGTTTAGTCAATGAATCATTTAGGATGAAATCTCACAACAGGAGTATAGCCAGACAGTCACCATGTACACTACATCATCTTTTAAAAATTACTGGTATTTACTTTGTGCAATGAGATGTAGTAGAGTTTAAATAAAAAAGTAGCATATCAAACATATTTGTATGACTAGTTGTTTGGTTATTTTTGCTTGTTTAAATTACAATGCTGAAAAGTAAACTGCCCTGAAATATGCTCTGTCTGGGTATTTGTGGGTGGCTGCATTCTGGAATATGGTATACAAACTGGTGTACAATTCAAAAAGTTATGTCTACTTCCTAGTTTACTGGGTTCAGTGTGCTGCTTTTTTGTTTCCTTTCCATATTCCCAATCACCGATGTTTTCATCTTATACCATTGATATAACCACTATGTTTGAATACGGAAGCATTGATAACTAGGTTGGAGACATGTTTAAGTGCCTTTTTATTGTTTCTGTACCTTAACATTAAAGATTAAAACTTAGTGTTGAATGAAATATATATTTTCTATCTCTCTGTTAATAAACACAGTGTCTGTATTTATCAATTTAGCTATCAAAGAACCTTCTTTTGCAGTCATTTAGCAAATAACGCACATTTTTAACAGATTTAAACTATGCTCATGATGACTACAAGAAGATGAAACTAATCCAGATCAGATAAGAAGAAGTTTATATTGATATTATATCTAATTGTTCCTAGGCCAATGTTTGCTTCAAACTGGTAAAGGCAGACCCAAAGTTTTCTTAGCCACTAATGGTGTTGTCATGTGGATTTGCAAGACAACATCCTATAAAAAGAGACTTCACATAGGATCTACATGACTTTCAAACAGCACTCCTCTTACTGCTATTTCCATACAGGAGGTTAGTAAAAGCTATTTCTAATAGCCAATAATGCTGCAGTTCTCAGACACAGTGAACATTTTTATTATTTTTATGACCCCCTATTCCAATATAAAGAAATATGTTTCTTGGGCAAGTATCACCTAATATAAGCCATTTAAACAATCATTAACTTAAAAAATATAAAGCCCTCTCTGTCATCTTTATAATACATGTGTCTTATTATTATTATCCAAAGCGATAAATTCCAGTACTCACCTCATAATATCTTGGCTGCAGTAAATGGAATAAGAAACAGTGCAAATTATGGACTCTCTTACCACTGAATTATTAATGCCTAAGCCATAAATTAATAAAAAGGACTACAATCATAACATTGCATAAACTGCTCAATTCCAGCCTTCTGTTAAATCTCGCTCCTACTCCTGAACATTATTTTGCATGTATTGGCCCTACAAATTCCATTTATTTGTATTAACTTTGCTCCTTCCCGTTTCTATATTCTACCTCCAGTTCTTATGTCTGTTTACAATACCCAGAACTTGCATTACATTTGATGCAAACTTTGATTTTCATTTTCTATAAATTGACTTTTGGGTAGCTAATAGCATTAAAATTAGAAAGGCTTCAATATATTTAAGGAAGAACCATTTCCATAGTTACAGCCATTTGTTACACCAACATTTCCTTTAAAGTACTCTGCCATCTAACCCCCCTCCCCCAAAAAAAACATGTTCCCATTTACCTCTCTCTTCTGTTTTATAACTCCAGTGTTTGCTGTCTGTCTGAGGAAAAATCCTCTGTAGCCTAATAGAAGTATAATATACTAATACATCCACTTCCTTGCAAAAATACTAAACCTTTGGAACTTTTTTTTTTGCATTGTTGGGAGCCTTACATACTTCATCTCAAGTTTCCTTTGTAAATTGCCTTTTCATACTCTTTGCACAATCAGATTATCTCTTATGGTTATTATCCAGTTTTTCACATGCCCTACTAATTATCCTTTTTTTAACAGCAGCTTCCATTCTACGGTCAGCTGAAAGTTGACCAGAGCTGGTCATTCACTAAACAACCCCCTTCTTCTCTTTTCCTGTATTCCATTATCAATTCCTGATAGGGAAGCCAGTGTCTAACTGCAGTCTAAAATTCTTCTTATCCACATCCTACCCTATCATCTTATTCTCATTTGTTATTTGCACCCGATACTTTGGTTCATTTGCTAATTTCCACCAGTAAATTCTAGTTCTCACATGCTTATTTTCTATACCCCCTACTTGCAGACATCCCTGTTGATAAAACCTCCCTTCCCAATTCTTATGCCTGCATAGTTATTGGAATACTTTCTGCAACGTTATGTATGCATGTAGCATTCTGCGTGGTTGTTGTTATTCTCCTTAAGGATTTGCATCACAAATTCTAGTCTGTTTATCTCTTCACGCCCCCTTACATCATAATCCTTTTCTACTCTGATTTATAACCTTCTCTTAGACTTATACACATGAGCCTTAACTACATAGCTCTAATGTCTCCTTCAAATTAGGTAGCCCTAAACCACCTTGTTAAATGGGGAGAATCAGCTTACACCACTTAACTCTTGTTTTTCTTCCTTTCTCAAATACATTCTGATTCATCATATATCCTCCTTACTAAGCCGATTATTCCATCAGGGAATGCAAATGCTACCTTTGCGCTACTCATAAAATCCCAGTTCTCTTTTGTTTTTACTGCACCAAGACCTACCAATAATAGTAGCATTTTCTTACATTCTGTTTTCCTCTGGATTATCATTGTTCTATTAATGTTGTCAAATGATAGCAGGCCCCATCCACAAAACCAAAGCAAAGACATTACTAAACCCGATGTGTCTGCCAAAAATCTTTAATTGTTAAATACTTTCATCTGTTAATGGATTTATCAGAACAAATTACACTCAATTCATGCAGCAAATAAATACAATAATTGATAATTATGTGGCATCCTTATATGATTCAAAAATAAGATAAAAAATAAAGCAAAACTAATTTTACCCCACAGACCTTAAATATGTGGAATTAAAATTACAGATTTAAATGTAAAACCACAACTTCACACATTTTATATTAGTCATAAGTTAGCTGCCCAAAGTTTGGGAACACTAGATAGTGAAAAAAACACAAACAATAAAATAATTTAAACGAAGAGCCTGTATAGCAATCTACATTACTACACCAACTCCATGTATTCAAATCTTGAGTGCCATGGTCCTCCTTTAAATTAATAGGTACATTCTACATTACAAAAATGTATTAAAATGTTTACATGTCAGAGCATGTTTATTCAAAGCATTTGTCAAAATGTTCTTCTAATATCGCTTATATCCTAATTCTAGTGTTCAAAGATCTTTCTGTCTTGTCCACATAAAATACATTATTGGAAAGGCAGGTTGCCACATATACCACACATTTTATGTGGCAAGCATAGTGTCCATTACAAGTGATAGTCCAAGGGTATTCACATACAATCACATTTGTAGAATTGTTTATTTATTTACAAAATTTTCATTGCTCACATTTCACCATGCCTTTAATCCAATTAATCTAATTACTATTGTTGTTCATCTAAAATATCTGTTTTACATTCAGGTTTCATCTCTTAACAAAATTAAGCTGTGATCCCAGTCCATCCCTATGTTTCACACTTATCACAAGTGTCCAGTTTTTCTTAATAATTGATCTAATAGTCAATAAGTCAGTCTAAATCAGTAATAAATATTAAAAGCATAGACCTGTTCTTGTCCATTAGCCTCTTCTTTTAAAATGTAAAGGGACTGTCTCTCATAGTTAAATTGGTTGGATTTTTGTGTTTTGATAGTCAATGATTTTGCTTGCAACTATACTTAATCATGTTGAGTGATACCCTTTTTCAGTTAACAACAGAATTAATTTATGCAATTTTTCAATAAAACTGTTAAGTTCAGTGAGAAATACATATGATTTGGCCTTTAGCTAGACTTTTTGTTTGAAAGTATAGGTGGCACACAGCTATAATGATCTATATTAATCAACTTTGGTAATACTGTTGAAATTTTCTTAACTAGTTTGGACAGAAATGCTTTATAATCATGGTTTAAAAGTGAAATGTATCTAAATTAAGTCAGGCCTGAAGGGTATTTACCCACTACAGGTAATACAGCCACTACAGCTTTCTTCTAAGATGCTGGTACTCCTTTCCCCAAACACACACTTTTAAAACACTGTTAAAAAATACCTTCCAGATTTTTACTGCTTTCTTCCCTTTTAACTTTCAAACCTCTACAGGAATAATATCACTTCCTATAAATTTTACCACTGATTGATTATACACCACTGTTTTTATCTCATCTGTATCTATTTAGTTATTAATTATTCAGCCTTATCTTCTCTAGCCATGGCATAATTAAGTCTTTATAAATATTTGCATTTGTGCCTTTTCCTGGTTTCATTTTCCTCATTCCTCTGTTTTATTCAAATCTTCATAAAATTTCCAAAATATATCTAATACATCTGTAGGATTTCATCTTCTTTTTTCTTGTCATATGCTCCCAAAGTTTGGTTACAACTCTTTCTACATTCTGATGTTTAAATGGTTGAGTAACTGGAACCATTCCATTTAGCCCTCTTCAGTTGCTTCTCTTTTTGTTATGTATGATTCCTTTTCGTTTGCAATAGTTTAACCTTTGTTAGCCTCTCCAAATAATTCCTATTATCTTTCTTATAGCTGTTTTTCTGTTATTTCTACAATGTTTTTAAACTTCATTTTCATTATTGTATGCCACTTGCTAGCTATCCCTTTTGAAGTAACTTCTATCCTGCCTAATAGCTCTCATATGATAGCCACTGTGCATTCCTTAAATTTCTCTCTTTTTACTAAATAAGTAGGAGAATATCAGTGTCTCATTTTTACATTATTACCCTGCAACCTTAGCTTAGTTTTTGTCGGTGCATAATTTGATATAGCTATTATCAAGTCAAGGCCAGTTATTGTATCTTGAGGATTAATAGCTATATTCTGTTTGATTTCCTACTACTTAATTCACATCTTCCATATCAAATATTCCTATATACTTTCCCATAAATAAAATGTCTTTTATTATATGTTCCCTTCTAGGTTCCCATGATACACCATAACTAATTGCTAAGCTCTGTAATAGTAGTTCATGTGGAATAACCCCTTAAAACCACAACTCTACCATTATTGACTTTTCCTTCTTCTATCTTTAATAGACCTCTTACAAACAGTATTATTACTCCCCATTTCCTTTGTCCCTGACATTGTGTACAATGTCCACCCTAAAAACATTTCTTTGGCAAATTCACATGCTTATTTATATCCAAATGTGTTTTGTGCAACATTACTGTTTGCATCTTACATTTCTTAATATAATTCATCCCTCTTCACTTGTTCTATTCCTATAAGACTGTTTGCCTTCAAAGTTAATGTTGACAAAGCAGCCATTCTGATAAAAAAGCTAATGCTCCCACACACTATAAATGACAGTTTTTTAATATATATTTTACATGCACACACCGATCTTTGGTTGGCTGATCATGTTTGTAGTTGATTTGTATAATTTCTATTTGAATGCAAGCTACATTTTCTCAGAGTTTTCCTTTAAAAAACACAAGAAAGGGAAAAGAAAACTAAAGACATTTTTAAAACCCCATCCCATTTTAAATAACAGCAGACACACACAACTATATATACTTTCTGAAAAGAAAATGTACCTTTCCAAATAGGAGCAGTTCTTCCAAACTGATGGCTACATTCACAGGCATAACCAATTCAAAATTAAGGTTCACCATGCTAAACCACATATTAGAGCCTGGGTTCTCAGTTACACAGATTGGTATTCTAATGCTCTCACAGATTTGAAAAATTACTTGCATGCTTTTTAAACATTACCTTTTAGTTTAATAAAAACTCCCCTTAAATTAATAAACTAAATTGTGCATTGTTATATTTAATGCATTAAAGTACTAAGGTTGCCAGGTAGGAAACTAGTTATAAAATTATTCACTTTTCATTGTTTCAGACTTCATTTATTTTCTCAGAACTGCTTGCCAATGTCTCTTTAAAGGTTAATTACATTTGTGCCTTATATGTTTCACTCAGAACACACTGTTCAGATCTCTCATGAATAAATGCTTGCACCTGCAGGCTCCTTATCTTTAACTACAAGCAATACTATTGAAAAAATACTAGTAATGTGGCAAATGCAAAAAAGAATCCTTGTAGATTTCACTCAGAACACACTGTTCAGACTTCTCATAACTGTTTGCACATACAGGCTCCTTGCCCCTAGCTAAAAGCACGGGTCTATGTTTGGCTATCGAATCTGAAAAACAGCAAACCACGAAACATCGAATGGAAAAGAGCAAATGGGACAATCAGTGAACTAAAGCAACATAAAAAAAAAATACATCAAATGGCCATGGTTGGCCAACAACCAGAAAGTAACGTGATACATAAGGTAAGTGAAGGAAAACCTTTTAAATTTTCCATTTTCCCCACTGTAGTGTGATCTTGGAGTTGGTATATATAGTTAGGGGGAGTGTGGGGGCACAGCCCCCCACCTTGGTTGATTATGTGTGTTTGATGTTGGCTGACTATGGCCATTCGATGTCTTTTTTTTTTTTTTTTTTTTAGTTTGCTGATTGTCCTGTTCGTTGTTTACTTTTCGGTGTTTCGCAGTTCGCTTTTTTTAAATTCAGTAGCCAAACATAGACTCTTAAAAGCAGGTGCTGATGAAAAAAAATTGCTAATGCAAAAATGAACTGCCATTTTTCATGTTTGTCATCATTTTCTCTTGTTTTGCAAACCTATTTATTTTAACAAAACTCACTGTAACAGACATTAGTCTAAACATCAACTTCTATAAAAATAGGAGAAATTATTATGATTTAATTCTACATATAATACAATCAAAACACCTTTTCTGTCAGCCCACAGGCAAAACACTGAATTAACTTTAGCTTGTTTCTTTTCAGCCTTTATCTTGTTGCATTGTAAAGCCTGATAAGTTACAATTACAAAAATGTAAATTCTTATTTTGATATCACTAGCATATACAGCAGTCACTGACAAAACTAACTCCCCTTATATTTAAAATACCTCTGACTGTCTACTAAGGGCAGCTTTACAATATGACATGAAATCTACATTATTACATTTTATACAGCTATAAGAACAAAAACTGTTTTACTTACATTTATTCAGGCCCTTCAGTTTCATTTTTAACATTAATGACAGAATGTGGCATTTATACTTTACAGTTTTTCTACCAGTTTAACACATTTAACAAACCTCCAATCTCTTTCAGCCACTTCTTGCATAACAACAGTTTACATGTCTAAACTATATCTAATGGGAATGATGCCTAGTAGTTCTCACATTTTTTCACTAATTTTACATTATTGCTGGTCTTCTTCCTGATCATCCTGATCTTCTAACACAAGTCTCTGGTTGAAGTCCAAGGCACATCTGATTCTTGTTGTCAGCTCCCAAGCTTTTTTTGTCACGTAAGCATTTTCCTTTGGAAGAATGGAACCATTTTACTAGAAAAGTCTCTACATTGCCTTGGTTGTTGTTAGAAGATTGAGAAGCAGAGCCCCCTTCAGTTTCCTGGCTCACTCTTTGTTGGCCAAACATTTCTAATTTCTCCTTAGCCAGTTCAGCATTTAAAAATGTCTTTGATCATCCAGAAAAAAATATTCTGAGGACAGATGGCTATAGCAACTTGAATCTCATACCTGCTTGTCAACATCCCCCATTTGCTGGGATAAACTTGCTTATCTTCTGTCTGTTGTACAGCAAATAATATTTTTTTTTACATTCACTCTGGTGTTCCCAATTTTTAATACTTTTCCCTTCTTCCACAGTTGTATAAGGAGCAACTCTTTCTGTTGGTATATTTGCATGTTTACTAATAGAGGTACTGGATGCTTTCTTATGGCAGGATATGGATAGATCACAGAATGTGCCCTTTCAATTAACAAATCCTGATGTGAAACACCAGCCCAGTTGGTTATTTGTACTTTCATAAAAGTAATAAGGTCTATTCCTTCCTGTCTCTTTGGCATAGTAAATAAATCTTAGTTTCTCTGTATTCTGTGTCTTTTCTTGAGAAGCCTTATGCTTAGTCACTCTTTCCTTCATTACAACATCTGATTTCTGTGGTTTATTCAGCTCATCCAAATGGCTACTTAAAGTGTCTTCTATTTTTCCAGTATTTTGTCATTTGACGTTACAAATAGGTTCATATGTGTTTACTAAGCTAATGATCACAAGGGCCTTTTTTAAACCTAGCCATACATCGCAAATCTCTGACAAGTTCTGGTACCCTTGGTAAGTATAAGCAGGAGCTTGGGAGATTAAACATTTACAAACAGGGCCCTGGAAAATTAACCATTTACAGGTTGCCTGTGTCCATTAGAGACACAGGTGCCAAACCAGGGATGAATTTCCTGTTCCCCGTCCAATTGTCCAAGTTACACTTGAAATGGGTTAGGGAGGAACTCTGCTTCACATGGATGGGTAGCCTGTTCCAGAGATGGTGTAGTCTCTCCAGCAGGTCCTATTTATATCACAGGCAAGGTTTAAGTCTTTAGAAGGGGTAATTATGGTGCTGTTTGCTTTGCTGATATGCAGGAGGTCCATTAGAGTGAGGTCTGACAATGCCCTGTATGCCAGGCATAGATCTACCTTCAACAACCTGTAAGAGACAGAATACAGGGATAGGGCCTTGAGGTGGTCTGCATAGGACATTTTACTTATGCCCTGTATTTTTAGTGAGGACCCTCTGTGGACATTCCATTTGTTGGATATGGTTGGTTAGGTACATACCAAAGGGAGCACTGTATTCAATGATAGGTCTGATGAATGCCAAATACAGTGGAACAATGACTTCCTTGGACCTAGGTGCCATACCTTTGTTTATAGGTTGCGCAACATAGAATGATTTCCTCACTTCTGTAGACACATGATGGTCAAAAGCTAGATTACTATCTATGTGTTTCCCCAAGTCCCTGACTACTACATCAACTCTAAGGGGTGTGTTGTCAATATGATAGTTACCAGGGGGTACATGACTTCCTGAAGGATACTATTATGCATTTCTTGGCATTTAGTTCGAGTCCATGACTCTGACACCAGTTGTTTGTCTGTGTCAATTCTTCCTGGAGAACATTTGTGTAGGTGTTGGATTCAATGATAACTTCTAATTTGCAATCATCTGCAAATTTAGTCAGCCAGAGACCATTGACATTGGCCTTGACTTCAGAGAAGTAAATGCCAAAAAAGAGTGGTCCAAGGACTGATCTCTGAGGGACTCCACTTGTGACTGGCCTCTTTGTAAACGTGAATTCCCCAATTTTAACTTCCTGGGTCCTGTTCTGTGAGCCAGTTGGCTATCCACTGAGTGACATACGGGTTTGTACCTAACCTCTTGAGTTTTTCAACAATGTCCAAGCGGTGTATTGTGTCAAATGCCTTGGCCAGGTCGAAGCAGGCAGTGTGAATCATTCTGCCCCCATCCATTGCTTTGGTGATCTTCTCAAAGAAGTTCATCATGCTGAGTAGGCATGACGTGCCCGTGATGAAACTAAACTGGTTTGGGTCCAGTGTCCGGAGGTTACTATATCTTTATGGATCATTTCCATGATAATTCTTTCCATGGCTTTGCATATGAGTAGTGAGACTTACGGGTCTATAGTTTCCAGGGTTTGTAGATGGCCCACCTTTGTGCAGCGGGATGACTGTTGTTGTTCTCCATTCATGAGGCATGAAGCCAGTTTGGAGGCTACAGTTAAATAGCAATTCCAGAGGGCCTGATAGGTCATGTTTCATGATATTTAGAAGGCATCCTGGGATACTGACTGGGCCATTAATACAGTAATCTTGGCCTTAGAGAGAACATTAAGGACCTGTTCCCTAATGAAAGCAGGGGAGTTATATTTGATGGTATTTTCTGAGGGAAGGTTGAAGGAAGAGAGGAGTTAAATTTGTTGGCCAGTAGGTTTGCTATATCTTCTGGCTCAGTACAGGTGGCTCCATTTGCAACAAGCTCTGCACACAACTGTGTATGGCCTTTGAGGTTACGGACATAGCTAAAGAATGCCTTGTGGTTCTCCTTGGCCTGGAAAGCCATAGTTACCTCAGCTTTGGCTTTGGTAGACTTTATTTGTCCCCTGAGTTGTTTGTTTAGTTTGATGAGAGTACTTCCATCCTTCTGAGTGCTACACCTCCTAATTTTTGCTATGATCTTCTTCCTTCTATTATATAGCCTATTGATTTTGTGATTCCACCAGGGTGGCTTGTTTTTTGTCTGTTCTGTACTTCCTCCTGGTGGGTACAGCTGTCTCTGTTCACCTATTGACATGCCTGTATAGGGTTTCTTTGAACTGAACAGTTCTGCATAGGCAGCAGTGTTCTCATGGTTTATGGGGCTTCAAATTTTGCCAGGTTATCACTTAATAGCAGGAAGTTAGCCTTAGAGTAGTTCTTGAATATTCTAGGATTAGCTGGGGGTCCAGGTTTTATTTTCACTTCAAAGGAGACCATTTTTTGGTCTGACCTTACCAGAGAAGACATTACACTAGGGAGTGTGGAGCACTCTCCCATGTTAATGAGGACCAGATCCAGTATGGTTACACATCTGGTTAGTGTAGTGATAATCTGGTTCAGGGAGTTTGTGTTTACAAAATCTAGAAATCTCTGCCTGTACATTTGTGGTCATATAGGATTCTCAATTAATAGTGGGATAATTAAAGTCACACATGAATATGGTATTAGGTTGGATGGTGAGTGTTTCCAATAAGTTTAAGTACATAGTATGGGTTTCTTGGGTCATAGAGGGGGAGCCAGAATTTCCAAGGAACTGGTATTGGATTTTGCCTATGGTAATTTGAACATGGAGTAGCTCAAGTGCATTGTCGTGTTTGATCAGCCTTGAGGTATATTTATTTTTGATGTAAATCAAGACACCTCCACCTATAGTCTCTGTCTGTGTAATTGCTGGTCTAAATGTGTGGAAGGCATTAAAACCTTGCACTGTCAGTGTGTTTTCTGTGACTTGAAACCATATCTCAGTGACTGCACAGACGTCAGCATTCTCTAGTATGTAGAGTGCTTCTAGGAAGTGTTTTTGTTTTGTTTAGATTCCTAGCATTGAGCAGTAATACCTTTAGATTTTCTTGGTTTTGATTTGCTATGTCAGAAGTACTTTTAGTTTGACATTGTCTAAAGAAGGCACTATGGGGGAAGACAATATTTTAGCTAATATTCAAAAGCCTAGAGGGAAGAGGTGCAGACTATCCCTGGCAAACCAGTGTGGTCTGTTGACCATCTCCTTCCATGCTGACAAATATCGCACCTCCTTAGAATGATACCAGAAACTAAGCCAATTATTGAAGTCATTTGTCTTTTGTTCATATTGTGGTATCATCCTCGGAGAAGGTAAAATGCTGCTCAGTGCTAGGCTGATACCAGCCTGGGGCACATATTCCAAGAGCACCATGATGTCTCTCTTCATATAGTCTAGGGATGTATGTCTCAGGTCATTTGCACCCAAATGGACTATGACTGAGTCATATTGGTACTTGTGGTCCAATGACCTGAGTGCATGCATAATGTGGTGGAACCTAGCCCCCAATAAGCAACTGACTGTGACTTTCTCCTTAGCCTGGTGAGTGGGGCATTGGTGTGTCTCACAATGGAGTTTCCAAAGACTAGAATATTGGATTGTGTGGTGGCTTGCCTTATTTGCTCAGAAGTTGAGGCTCCATGAGATGTGACTGTATGTGTTGATGTGAGTGCATTTGGCGCTGCTGAGGGTATTTGTTATGTGTACTTTGTCTAGGAAGTCGTTGGGGTTTTGGAGGGTTACATTTAAGTGCCTCATATGTGGGTCCATATGTCTGGTTTGAAACTGTGTGTGATGGGTGCAGTTTGTGTACTACTGATAGCCTTATTGACAGTAGGAGTACTTTTATGTGAGAGTGTTGTCTCCAGTGACATTGTATAAATACATCTCTCACATTCTATGTCTGTTAGAGAATTAGCTGGTTGTCAGTAAACATGAGGCAATTTCTACATTGCCTCAGGATGCCCATTTCCACCAAGCTGGTAATAGAGGAGATAGAGGGAAAGTTCATATCCATGGCTACAGACCCTTTTTATTGATTAGACAGTTGGAGACAGAATATAAAGCAGTGTCAGGAGTATGTGGTTTGCAAATCTGGGGACAGTGTTTGCCCTGTGTGCAACTAGGTAATGGTGAAATTTTAATCATGTTTTTACAGGAAAATGTCACTCCAAGTGTCTATGTCCATAAAAGGCACTGCCAAACACTTGAGGGGAAACTAAAAAGTAGACCCTGAAAATTTAAGGATGAAGTATTTAGACGTATATTCTGAAGTTAGAAACAAATCAATCAGTAACTACTGAAAAAAAAAAGCTTGTTAAGAATGATGAAAAGAGGGGAGTTGTGTGAATTGCTACTGCCTAGCTACTACTAGTTATGGTCTCACCACAGCTTCACTCTGTTGAGATACAATGCTCCTTTGGTTCTTCTCTCACCAGAAGCAAAACATTAGTACCATTCCCAAGATGAGAAGGCGACAGGCTGTTTGGTGATCTACAGTCTTGTCCCAGATTATGCAAGTGTCTGTAGTCTTGTTGTAACCTTTCCCTGGTAGATGCCTAGAATAACAACCAGACACAGACCAATAAGGAAAGTCAAGCACAGACACTTGCTGCCCAACCAGAAACAGGAATCAGTGCACTTTGCTCCTTCTCTCACCATGAGCAGAATATAAGCACAAGTTCAAGCTGTCAACTATGAAGCAGTTGTTAGGTTTTCCGGTGATCAGCAGTCTCCAGGAAATAATATCCCTGTGCTCCTTTCACTAGGAGAAAACAGAAACACCAATCTCAAGATGACTTCTGAGAAGCAGAATGTGGACCCTAATGTCTTGTTTATTTCCATCTCCTGCACTAAAGCTGAAAATGGAACTGCTTTATTATTGAACAGCTCAAGGTTTTTCCCAAATTGAAACCTTTCCTCTTTTCTGATTGATTTTTGCTTAATTTCTCCAAATTTCTTTCTTGCTAGCATCCAAACAGTTTAATGACAAGCAAGTAACTGAATTTCACCCATATTGATAACTTTTAGTGGCTGTTTTAAACAATTTCTCTTTTCACAGTAGGAGAAGTCTACTCAACATGCTACTCCGTGCAGCCTTATTGGAAGTCCACCCTGTAGCCTTTAATGCTGATTATGTTATGAGTTCCCATAACAGTGAATGCATTTTATTCATGGCGAGCTGTCATTTTGTAAAATTTTTGTCTGATGTTAATGTTTGCAGCTCTCATTGTTATTGTATTCAGAGACACTTTGAGGATATGTTTGGTAGAAATTACAAAAACTATGTGGAGGAGTATTTTATGTGTTTATGGTTCCATTTGATAAAGCAAGATTCTCGTAACTGAGTTTGTTGTTGTCTTTTGGTTTTTCCCGGTTAGGGGTCGCCACAGTGGAACTCCGGTCTGCTAATGATTGGCAGTAGATTTTCATGAACGCTGTGGTGCTAGCTCGACGTTCAACCTTCAACGAAGGCATGCACATTTACACATGTCTTTTGAACGCCCATCCAACCGCGCATTGCGGAATTTGTTTCTATTTCTGATTAACTGGTCTAGCTTTCTGTGAGTGAAGTTTTTTCACCGTTACTGTATGTAGGACTGTATAAATGACTAAAGTACTGCTGCAGTTTGAGCCTTGTGTGAGCATGAGTGACATATTGCAGACAGGGAGTGGTATGAGATTATTCCTGTCAGGATCTTTGCCATTTCCATACAGTTGTTTAGCTATGAAATTAGTATACACAGCTAAGGATGGGGAAAGCCTCTTAAATTGGGGGAAGCAGAGGAGCTTGAACACCCACAAAAATGACTGAGCTTTGCATGTTGTTTTTGTTATTGGGAAATATATCTGTGCCTCTGATGTACTGACATGGTCAACTCGAAAAAGACATATCTGAATTAAGCTGTATTTAGTTGTGTGTGTGTGTGTGTGTGTGTGTGTGTGTGTTTTCTAGTACCCTAGCACTATTTCCAGTTTGAAAACACCATTCAAGCAGATGGTAATAACCTACAAATCAGTGGGAAGGATCATGTCCATCTCAAGTCTATCATAGTGGCAACCAACTTGACAAACAAGACAATTCATCAAAGGTTCCTGCTTTAAATAATTACAATTCAAGCATTTTTGCAGAGTGGGCTATACCCCATTGCATCTCTGTCTGTATCCATACCAACACCGGTGTTACACCACATTGTAGAAATAACCAATTTTTATAAGGATGTGCCCCTTTCAAAAATGTACCTAGCCTTTAGAAATCTTGAGTAGAAGTATAATATTCTGCATGTGAGTTGTAGGGCCACAGGGTTGTGTAACATATTTGAAAAGCTTTAATAAGTTTGGCATCTTTAGCCTGTATAAGAGTTCCAAACGTATATCATGTGGTTTGGTATCCCTAATTGCTGTGTACTCTGACATACATATTAATGACATTGGCAATGAGCAGCTGGTTCCCATACATCCTGAAATATCAAATGTTACAGATGGTAGCATTACAATAACAATAATGGATAATGACTTGACATCATTAAAGAGAAAAAAATCAATATGACAAGCAACAATTGTCCATCTGTTTTGGCAAAGAGGAATAAAGCCATGACTATGACCCAGACAACCTCAGTTTGATCAGTGGCTTGGACACTGAAAGAGCTGGGGCAGGGTTATATGGTGGATGTCTGCTTACTTATCCTGAAGGGAGAGACAGGTGATTTGAGGTGACTGATTACAACCCTGCAAGCAGAGAACAGTGATACACTGAACATAGCCTGAAAACTAGAGGACACAGGCTTGGTGCTTTCGAGATGTAGATAGTTACCTTAAATGGCAATGTGTGGTAAAGTACAGAATGAATGTTTCTGAGTTCATTTGGGTGCCTATAGCAGTCAACTGATGGAGGGGACTATGGCTAAAACAAGAAATGCCTGACAGCCATTAGCCGACAACACCACTGCATTCCACTTTAAATAAATTATAGGATCATAGGAGATTACTAGGCTGATGGCCCTGGGGCCCTTATAAGCCTAGCCAAGAGTTTATCCCAGAAAAAAAAAATGAAACCTCAGTCAGTACCTGTTGCTCCTGTCAATGAGGGATAAAGGTGGAACCCCTGGAACAAATTCATGGTTTCCCATCCACTCATCAAGGTTACGTTTGAAGAGGGTCAGTGAGGTACTCTGTTTGACATGTATGGGATGTCTATTCCAGAGACAGAGCAGTCTCTGGGAGACAAACCTGTCTCTCCAGCAGGTTTTGTTGATGTTGCATATTAGATTTAGGCCTATCGAGCAGGTAATGCACAAGAAGTTAGACTTATGGATATGGAGCATCTCCAGTAGGACAGTGTCTGATATTGCTTTGTAGGCGAGATACAAACCTCTGAGCAGTCTGTATGATACCAAGTAGAGTGATAGTGATTTAAGCCTGCCCACATAGATAAGGTGTTGGAGGCCATGGATTCTCTTTGTGAGATATTTTTGTGGCCTTTCTAGTTGGTGCATGTGTTTGGAGAGGTACATACCAAATGGGGCATTGTACTCAGTTATGGGTCTGATAAGGGAGGAATACAGAGAGGTAATAACCTCCTTTTTTCGGGATGTGATCCCTTTACTTATGAGATGAACCAAGTAAAAGGCTTTTCTGACCACCGCTGCCACATGATAGCCGAATGTGAGATTGTTGTCAACCTGAGTACCCAGACCTTTCACCACAGGTTGTGTGCTTATGGGGTTGCTGTTGATGTGGTAATCAGTAGGGGCCATGTTTTACCGAATGGTATGATAATACATTTTTTTGTGTTTAACATAAGGCCATGACTTTGGCACCAATTATTTGTAGCTGTAAGACCCTCTTGCAGTATGTTAACATCAATTGGGGAGTCAATGACAGTACCCAACGTACAGTCATCTGCAAACATGGTCAGCCACAGGCATTTTTGTATTTGCCTGGAGCTCTGAGAAATATATGCCAAACAGTAGGGGTCCCAGGACAGACCCCTGGGGAACACCACTAGTGACAGGTCTGCTGTCGGAGGTGGCAGCACCTATTTTGACCTTGTGGGTCCTATCTGTGAGCCAGCTGGCCACCCATCTGATTAGATAGGGATTAACACCAAGTTATGTTAGCTTTTCGATGATGCCTGAGCAGGGGATTGTGTCAAAGGCCTTGGCCAGGTCAAGGTAAGCTGTATGTACTTGACTTTCCCTCATCCTGGGCCTTGGTGACAGTCTCAAAAAAGTCAAGTAGGTTCAATAGGCAAGATCTGCCCCTGACAAATCCAAATTGGGTGGGGTCATGTGCTTGGAGATTGCCTATATCCTTGTTTATGAGATCCATAGTAATACGCTCCATGACTTTACAGATCAAACTTGTCAAGCTGATGGGGCAATAGTTTCTCATGTCAGTAGTGGCACCACATTCGTGCAAAGGGATGACAATGGCAGTTCTCCACGCTGCTGAAATGAAGCCTGTAGTTAGGCTGTGGTTGAATAGGGTGCTCAATGGCGAAGCTAGTTCTTGCTGGAGATGATGCAGAGTACAGCATGAAATACTATCAGGTCCCATGGAAGCTGTGTTCTTTGCCTTGGATAGGGCCATTAACACTTGCTCTACAGAGATGCAAGGTGTGGGGCAAGTATAGGGGATGTTGACTGGGCCTTTGGGGGGCGATAAGGGGGTGAAGTTTGCACTGAACCTATCAGCAAGCAAGTTGGCTAAGTCAGCAGGATCAGTGTAAGTGGTACCATTAAGTACTAGTACGGAACAAACATGGGCTTTGCCACGGAGGTTCCTAACATAACTGAATAAGGACTTGTGGTTTTCTCTAGTTTTGGAGGCTAGTTTCAACTCACAATTGACTTTGGAGGCTTTCACGAGTGATCAAATTTGCTTGTTGAGGCAGAGGAGGGAGTTTCTCCAATTTGGAATTTGTTCCTTTTTACCCTTGGACAACAGTTTCTTCCTTTTGTTGTAAAGCCTGTTGATACAGGATGTCCACCAGACAGGTTTGTGTTTCCTTGAGGAGCAGATTTTAGTTCTGTTGGGTATGGCTGAGTCCATGCAGTTGTACAGGTGCTTGTATGCACTGTTCAGCATAGTTGTCTGCATCATCTGAGGGGGTGGTGGTTTGAAGCTGCTGATACCCTCCCTTATGACGTTGTAGTCAGCTTTTGAGAAATTTTTTAGCCTGGTTATAGCTGAGGAGAGGTTGGGTGGGATAGAAACTTCAAATGAGACAGATCAATGATCTGATCTCACCAGGGAAGAACATACTATGGGAGTGGTGCACCAGTTGCCCATGTTGGTGAAAACCTAGTCCAGTATGTTATCTCCCCTTGTGGGGGATAAGATCAGCTGATCTAGTGCATTAAAATTGATGAAGTCAAGGAATCGTTGGATCAATACATTAGTTCACCCAGTCTATGGTGGGGTAGTTAAAGTCACCAAGGATCAGGGTGTTGGAGGGTAACTTGATGGAGTCAAGTAGGTCCAGGTAAGAGGTATGGGTGTCCTGAGACACGGAGGGGGGGGGGTCTATAGCTGGCTATAACTTGGATGGGTGTTCTGCCAACTGTCAGTTGCACCTAGAGTAATTCCAGTGCATCATGTTGATAAACCAGTCTGGAGTTGTGCCTGTCCTTAATGAAGATGCAGACTCCACACCCTTAGTCTTTCCGACCTCATTTTGGGGTCGGAAAGTGTGGAATGAGGTATATCCTAGTAAGGCAGGGGTTTTCTCTGCAACCCTGAACCAAGTTTCCATGATTGCAGAGATATCACCATCTTCCAGTGTGAGGAGAGCCTCTAGTGCATTTTCAGATTAAGGCTCCTAGTATTGAGCAGCATGACCTTCAATTTGTTTTTTGACATATCTTTTATGTTGAAAGATTTGTCTTTGGGACATGGCCTAAAAAGGCACGATGGGGGAGGCAAGAACTTTGACCAAGATCCAGAACCCCAGGGGTAACAGGTGGAGGTCATCTCTGGCAAAGCATCGTGGCATGCCAACTATGTCATCCCAGGCAGACAGATACTGGATCCCCTTAGAAAGACACCAGAAACTAAGCCAATTGTTGAAGTCAAACATTTTTTGCTGATATTGTGGCATCATTCTTGGTGAAGGTAGGATGATGTTTAGGGCTAGGGACATACCTGCCTGGAGCACATAGTCTGAGAGCTCAATCATTTCTCTCTTCATATAGTCCAGGGAGGTATGGTTCAAGTCATTCACACCAATATGGACAATGACAGAGTCATACTTGTACCTGTTGTGGAGAGACCTGAGTGCGTGTGTGATGTGGCGGACTCTAGTGCCTGACAAACAGCTGACTGTGGCCTTCTCCTTGTTGAGCCTGGTGAGGGGGACATCAATGTGTCTCACTATTGAGTCACCAATGACTAGTATGTTTGGTTTATTGTTATGCCTTATGGGCTGCATTGGTTTATTCTTTTGCCTAATGGGCTGTGTTTGTGAGACACTGGTGCACTGACTACTGTGTGTGATGTGATTGGTGTTGTGTGTGAAATGTTTGTGAGTGTGTTTCTGTTTTGGGAGTCTCTGTTATTTAGGTAAGTTTTTGTTGAGGACCCCTGCATAGGTGAGTGTATGGCTCTGTGATGTGGGTGGTGTGGTGCTTGTACTGGCAAACTCCTCTTTGTCAGAAGTACTGACTGTGGTATGAGAGAGCATGGATTCCAGCTTACTGATGTAGATGGATCTCTCACAAGTAGAAGAATTATGTGCTAGGAGAAGGGGACTGTCCATGAACATGAGGCAGTTGCTACACTGTTACAGACAAGTAAACTGAATTACAACTGATGAGACTATATACTAGCTCTGTTGGTAAATTTAGCCCCTAATAATCAGCCTTCTTAAAAATGCCCATGCCCCCTTTTGCAAAATCCATTACACACATCTTTAACCTTTTTCTAAAAAACTAACACGGTCCCTTCACTTTTTAAGCATTCTGTCATAATCCTCCACCTAAAATTGCAGCCCCTACAGAATGTGAGGACTACAGGCCTCTCTCAAGCCTATGCCCCATGACAAAAGTGTTTGAAAAATACTTTATAAACAAATATCAGACATATAAATAGCTACAGTTTACTATGTGACCAGCAACATAGTTTCCACAATGCATTTAGTATCAAAACTGCATTATATACTGCTACGTAGTTATGTTATTTCATTTACACTAACAATTCCTGCTTCAGTGATGTTCTGTAATATACATCAATGTCATTTATTAGAACTTAATCCATTTTATATCTTTGTCTGATATTTCCTGTTTATTCAGTTTTAATGAATCTCAGTATCTTTTACACATTTCTTTAGAGTTAGAGTTTGATTACATTTTTATTATACTGTACATCTACTATTTCTTGGAACTTTTCTCTCTGGGCCTCCACTGGAAATTGTGCACAGTCTAACTTTCCCAGTAAACAAAAAACATCTAAATAAAGAAATAATATATACTCCAACTTGAATGATGGACTCCACACAGGTGGGCTTTTTGTTGACATGAAAATAACTTTTGAAGCTATTAATCACAACTTACTACTCCAAAAACTTAATAGGCTCAGTTTTGGAAAAACACAATACAGTGGTTTAAAAGCTATCTGGAAAAGGTATAGTTGCATAAGTCCTACTTACCCATAAAGATGGATGTTTGAATATCTTCACTGCTGCAGTAGCCTATCAGTAGTGCCCTGTAAAGGTCACCTCACCTGGCCAGCTTGCCAAAGCTCTAAGTACCCCCCCAACTCACTCTGGCTACTAAAAGGCTGTACCCTTTCTGGAGGGAAGTATATTAGCAACCAAAGTGAGGTAAATCTTCAGAATTTTACTGCCAGCTTAAAGAGAAGCATCTCCCTGGCTCCTGAGGAACAGCAGTTGGTCAAAAACTTCTTCCCTTTTGGCGACTCCTTCCTCGCATAAATATGTTTATTGAATATGTGCGGTATTATTTCTGAGCTATCTTAAAATATTTATTTATTGACATTTATTTACCAAGAAAATCTGACTGTGTAATAAACAAGCATTTTCAGTGGAGACCTGAGAAAAAAAGCTCCAGAGAGTTAAATAACATCAAAATTAAAAAAAAATAACAGTTACTCATGGTATTCTACCTTAAGAGCACTGACAAACGGCTCAACTACCTTATAATTTTGATCTGTTTCTCTTAATCTGTGGTTTTCTGGCAAATCACTGAGGTGTAAAGTCACTAAATAATGACACACATTTGAGTTTCAAACTTCATATCCTTCAGAAAAATGCATGTTAGCACAAATCCTGTTATCTAGCAATGTAAAAAAAAAACATAGCTTGTGTGTCCATCTTATTTTGTTGTTTCAAAACACTTATGAAATACCTATCCATGGAGGACACATATTTTTTCCAACCACTTCATAAAAATTTAAATATACTAACTGATAAAATGATTGGCTTATCTAATTCCAAATTAGTCTAATTTTTTATTTGCTTTACCGTGATTTTACCTTAACAGGTAAGAACATTTTTAGGTCTACAAAGTGGGTACTCACCTATGGTGAATCAAATCAATAAAACTTTAATGGCACAAATGAAACACAATAGTTACCTCTATCCTAAAATCTCTTTTTATCAAAATCTATCTTCAGCTCTTATAGCAACTAAATCCATCCCTTTGTTGTATAATTTAACCATTTAATTAATTTTTAAAAACGTAACTCTCCTACATCCTTATGATCTAGACTTGACTAAAATTAGCTCAGTATGAGGCTAGAAGAGAAATTTTAGACTTATACATTAAATATATTCCCTTTAAAATGTATATTTTACATAGTTTATGACACTACACAGTACATTTATTGAACCAGACCTATTACCCACCATTCCCTGGCAACTGTCAATCATATAATGACAAAAATATAAACATTTTTTTTAAATACAAAATTGTTAAACAATTTTGGTCAAACATACTAGAAAGAATTTCAACTCATGGACTTCCAAGATGGCAGCACATTGAGTAACAGCTTAATTTCAGCTCTCCCAGTGTGAAAACCGAAACTCAGAAGAGATAGCCATTAAACTCACATTTTGGGGTAAATTCCAGTAACTGGCTAGTAAGTGCATTGCCTGGATGCCAACAAAAAAGAAATTCAGAGAACCCAAAGGAAAATCAATCACAAAAGGTGAAGAAAAAATAAACAGAGAAAGTGGAAAAAAGTGCCAAAAGTAAACTGATAACCACAAATAAGGCACTGGAAGGCTCACCAGAATAAAATCCACTGTTTTATTGATCATACACGATGTTAAAAAACGTAAAACACATCCAATCTTTATAATCTTTTGCATTAATATAAATAAATTACATATCATGAGCATTTGCCGTATTAACATACAACTTTAAAGATGCACAAAATTCACAATTAAACATTAATTTTAGGATTCAGTCTGATAAGTGTGCATTTGTGGTTATCACAAGCCAACATTTGTTAATTACAATATTCCTTCACCTCAAACTAAACCACGTTTAGCTATCAAAAATACATAGCTACGGTAGAGAATTCCAATACAAACATTAGCATGTGTCTAACCTCTTGCAGAACAATGCATTTCAACCTCCCGTTTACACTACAGTCTGTTAGATTTATGCAATTATTCAAAGCTTTTTAAAAAATAGTGAACTACAGATAATATACCAAACTGCATAAATTGCACTAAGTGCAAAGTTGTGCTCAAAAACCTCCAATTTACAGTCTTGATTACAGCTTGTGGTGAAACAATTTTAAAGGTTAGCCATTTTTACCAGTTCTGTTGCTGCATTGATTGAGGATTGGGAACAGCCTCTCAGTGAAGGTATCACCGAATGTGTACAGATGAGATGCATCCTCTGCACTATATAATGATATCTGTCCTTTCTCATAGTCCAAGTATATTCTGATCTTCAAGGGGTTTCCTTGTACATTGAGGGACTTAAAAAACAAAATCAGCAGCAAAATATTCAGTGCCATTTCTCTTCCTTATTATCCAGTAGCCAGTCTCAGATTTATTCAAGATTGCTCCCTTTCTGTCAATAGACTCTGTAGCCACACCCAAGTACCAGTTGGGTTTCTTCCCAACTTCTACCTCCCAGCAGTGTCTTCCTGATGAGAAGCCTTCGGATCCCAGCACATAAAAGCTGGCATCAAACCTCTCAATGTTGTTCAGCGGCTGGTATCTTCTGTCACAGATTCTTACACTAGTCAGATTTTCAGACAGGATGAGTTTAGGATGTGCAGTCTTTAGATCCAGTCTCAAAGGAGATGGCACATGGGAAAGAACACACTTCATTTCTTTCCAAACTTCATACTGTAGAAAGTAGCTGTACATCCCCAGGTTTAGGTCTTCAGTCACCAATGTTAATTCAACATTCTCCTCCTGAAACTTTGTGAACCTTTGGGCATGGTCCTTTATTCCTGCTAGGAGAGCAAGATAATCCTTCTGTTCCATCTTTGACAGGATAGTGCATGTTTCTCCATGAATTATACTATACTTCTCTTTTATTTCCTTCAGATTTTTCTCCATCTTTTCCAGAATTCTTTTTGTTTCATCCTTCAGATTTTGGATCCGCTGCACTTTCTTCTCCTCAAGAAACTGCAACAGTTTGGCAAACTTGGAAACAATCTGCTGCTCCAACTGCTGGGATGTATTTCATATATTCAACAAAGCATTTTCTTGCTTGCTTTGGAGCTCAGCAAGGTATTCCAAGTTTGCATTCAAGGGAGATGAGACAGTTTTGAGCTAGCCCTGATACAGTCTAACTGCCTCTTGCAGTAAAAGAAGATGGTGGCCAAAGTGCTCAGGTACACACATAACACAGACAAGAACCTCCTCCTCCCAACAAAA